>NC_044984.1:25771792-25922078 GCF_008728515.1 Papio anubis
AACATCTAGGCAGAACTTGATTTTTGAAAGGATTTTAAAGACTATCATGGTGAAGGAATCCGTAATTATCACTTCAATTTTTAATTATTAATTCTTTAACTTTAGCAAGCTCATATATTTCACTCTTTGCTTAAGAAATGGTATAAATTACAAATTTTCTAATTTGTTTCTATAAAGAATATATAACTAATCTGTAAGAAAAGTTGAAGATACTTAACACTTACCGCTTGCATGTTAAAAATGGTGGTTTGTGAAATGATCATAGGCCAGTAACGGGTGTGTTTTTCTAACTGATCTTTTGCTCGTTCCAAAGGGACCTCAAGACTTCCATCGATTTTATATCTGGGGTCTAGAAAAGGAGTTAATCTGTTTTCCCTCATAAATTCACCAAAATCCTAATGATAACCAAATAAGATAAAATTAGAAACTATGTCTAATGTTTCAGTATGGATTACATGTACTAGTCTGTTTCCCTGATGTCTTCTGTCCTGTGATGTGCAACAAAACATTTTTTCTAACAGTATCCCTCAACTCCACTACTTTTTTATCCTTTCTGAACTTGAAACCTATCAGCCTTTATACGATGAAAATGAAGAGAGCCTCAAACATAAATGCATTCATGGTATGTTTTCCCCACCTTTTGTAAAAACCAAGAAACACTTTTTTCCCCCTTCTATAATTTAACTTTTCTATCACATATAGATAAAAGAGTCAGTTAATCATATTAGAAGACTCATTTGCTTATTTAAAACTACCTTGAGCCTGGGAACGGTGGCTCACACCTGTAATCCCAACACTTTGGGAGGCTGAGACAGGTGGATCACCTAAGGTCAGGAGTTTGAGACTAGCCTGGCCAACATGGTGAAACCCCGTCTTTACTAAAAATACAAAAATTAGCTGGGCGTGGTGGCAGGCACCTATAATCTTATCTACTCGGGAAGCTGAGGCAGCAGAATCACTTGAACCCAGGAGGCGGAGGTTGCAGTGAGCCAAGATTGCACCACTGCACTCTAACCTGGGCAACAAGAGCGAAACTCTGTCTCAAAACAAACAAACAAACAAACTACCTTGATATAACATAAACATGTTAACACGAGTTATCTGTGAATGATGAAATTATAGGTAATTTACAGGTGTGGGTGTTTTTTTAAGACATCTATATTCTCTAAATTTTCTACAATAAATATTGTTTAGGCTTCTCCTTATTTAAATATTATGTTTTTAAAAAAATCCTAATTAAAAAGTTACTTACAGTATATAATACTTTGTGGTTTACAAAGTATATTCATATACATATATCACACTTAGTTTTTACAACCACCTCAAGAAGTAAACAGCTATGAAATACCAAATAGGAAAGAGGAGGGAGAATAAAAAATCAAAATTAGAACAGAATTTCTACCAAAAAGGGACATATATTTCCTTTTATGTTCTTCCCAATAATACAAAAGTTTATGTTATTTCAAAGTAGCAGCAATCCAAATATTCCAGGTTTCTGTTTGCCATTTAAATTACTAGAAATTAAGTTTCACCTAAAATATTAGTTCAAATCAATTTATTATTTCCTACAATTCCAGCGTGTCATTGCAATTCAGATACATCTCACTATACACTGAATATAAAATAAGATTAAACAATGATAAATAGAACTTTTGAGCAAATATTGCAGGAAATTCACCTAATTAAAATAATCAACTTCTTCCAAATCTCTTTTTTTCCACAGATCTTAGCATTTAACGAGCACTTGATAACTACTTGCTGAATGATGACACATTCAAAACTTAAAATTTATAGATATTAGAGTCTTACTGTAATCCGGTAGTCTGTAACTCTTCCTCCACATCCTTCACTAATTGAAGGCGGATCTTCTAGAATGGATCGAGAACTGCTAAGGACGTGCAAAAAAATCTCTCCTCCGTGGCTACTAAGCATATGACTAATGACTTTAGAACCTGATTTTCGTGGTTGTTCCAGTAAAACAGAACGACCTGTCAAAAATAAGATTACACTATCAGTAATGAAACTCAAATGGGCTCTCATTTATTTCCTTGAGATTTACATCTAGATTTTTTTCATTTTATTTATTGATCCCCGTATTTTAACCTGCATTGCTAATTTAGTATATCTACTCTTCCATGCCTAAAAATCTGAATTCTAGCCTTAACTATATCTTAGTTACTCCAACGTTACATAGTTATACAGTTTCCCACAACAACTATAGTGGTCTCTGAAATAATACATTTGGCTATATGGTTCATCCAATTTACATGTACATATTGAATTTTTCTCCTGGACCTCAAGAAGAAAAGTGAGACAACTGCTCCATAATCCTCAGGTTATTAATGCTACAGAACATTTGGGGAGAAGGCACAGTCCCAGTTCACTTACATAACAGTTCCTCATCCACACTGTAATCATAACTACTTTCTATTCTACATGTCCAAATGTTAATCTGAATTTCACCTAGTCTGATAATCAAATTATGCTTAATTAACAATGACATAACCTTATGATAAAGACAGACTCTTTAGATCACTAGTTCCAAAACCTGAGATGATCATAAGAATTACCAGAGAAGCTTTTAATTTGGAATCCAATAATTCAGACTTGTAAAAAAAATTTCACACAATGAAACCACAGATTTAAGGTCATAGGTAAGAATCATATGGTATAATATTAAAAACATAATATTTATTTATGATAAAGGTATCATGTTCAAGTAAGTCCATCTTTGCTTTGATTTAAAATTCAATGGGCCAAGATAAACAGTCTACATTATTCCAGCTTCTATTTTATTTTTTTAATCTATTTTCTAATTATAGCTTCTAAAACAAATCAATTTAGACTCTAAAGGTCAAATTTTTAAAATAGAAATACTCACAATTTTATTAAGTAAGACTTGCTTAGATATAATAGCCTGAAAGCCAAACCTAAAGTCATCTTTTAAATGTTAGTAAAAGCTGTTAAAGGGTATTTCAAATTACATAAGTTAAAAACAGCTTTCACAAATAAATGGCAAAGCTATAGTGATGAAAATAGCTTTCCAGAGTTCATACTCTTAATAACTTCACTCAAATAATAATTTAATAATAATATAAATAATTCAAATAATATAAATAATTTCAGGCAAAACCATTAAATGATGAAAGTTACCATTTAGAAGAAAATTAGTAAGGCAGGAGGAAGGTCTACTATTTACGTCTACAGGTGAAATCCGATAAGCTCCAGTACAATAGTGTAATTCTGAAATAGAAGAAAACACTGATTTGAAAGAATATAAAGAAATATTCCCACAATTAAAAGAAAAAAAAAAAACTTGTTCACTGAGTTCATTCAGTCCTGAAACAATGAAAAACGAAAATGCAAAACAGAATCAATTAACTGACCCCCACATAATACCTGAAGAATCTTTCAATTTAGTCTTTTTCAGTTATTCTTAAATACCTACCAATGTTATTTGTCCTTGGTGTACACCACTTTAATGTTATCGTTTCTTTAAACGGGCCTTCTCGACTGCCACCACCTAGGTGTGAATCACCTTTAAAAATATGTCAGAGACATTACACATTGTATACATGTATCAAAACATCACACTGTATCCCATAAATATGTACAATTATGTGTTAATTTAAAAAATAATAAAAGCGGCTGTGCATGATGGCTCACGCCTGTAATCCCAGCACTTTGGGAGGCTGAGATGGGTGGATCACGAGGTCAGGAGTTCAAGACCAGCCTGGTCAAGATGATGAAACCCTGTCCCTACTAAAACTACAAAAATGTGCCAGGCGCGGCGACAGGTGCCTGTAATCCCAGCTATTCGGGAGGCTGAGGCAGAAGAATCACTTGAACCCAGGCAGCAGAGGTTGCAGTGGGCCGAGATCGCGACACAGCACTCCAGCCTGGGCAACAGAGTGAGACTCCGCCTCAAAAAAATAAAAAAAAAAATAGTAATAATAAAAGCAAAAGAATAGTAATAGAGCAAACTGAGTATGGAGTAACTGGAACTCTGTACTGTTTTCACAATTATTTTGTAAATCTGAAACTACTCTAAAATTAAAAGTTCATTTAAAAACAACAATGAAAAAAATGTCAGAGAAACACTAACATTATCAAGTAGATCACAAGCTTCAAATTGTTTACCAAGATTTCCAAATGAGTTTAAACTCTGTAAGAGAAAATATCTCTGAGACAACATCTTTTTATCAGGTCCCCTGGACAAATACCAACTAGAGTATAGATATTATCTATAATTAAAATAAATAGTAATTTTCCTCCACATTCGTTATTAAACCAATCATTTAGGTCACTGCACTGAAAGTCAATAGCGAAAATTTAAAAAATTTCAAGCATCTACAACTGCTTTTCCCTGCCCACACTATTAAATGATAAAATGACATGGTTAAGTACTCAGAAAAAAATTAAGGAATCTAAAATGCACACCTATACTGAATTCTAGTAAGTTTAGTTAGAAAAAACACAAACCAAGGGATCTGGAAAGTAAATACATAAGGAGATATTAATCTAATAATAATAAACAAATGTGCAACCATAAAGCTGACAAGGCTTTGAAGGAAATATATACAGTGCTATGAGTGCCTAAAGCGGGAGATTTGTCCTATTCCAAGACACCAGGGGAAGTTTCCTTGCGAAGTGAAGACTGGTCTGAGTTATAAGGGGATGAGTAGAAATTAACTAAAGAAACGGACCCGATGCAGTGCCTCACATCTAAAATCTCAGCACTTTATGAGTCCTAAGTGGGAGGATTGCTAGGGGGTCAGGAAACCAGCCTGGGCAACATAGTGAGACCCTGTCTCTATGGAAAAAATACAAAAATTAGCCAGGCTTTGTGGTTTGCACCTGCAGTCCCAGCTACTCTGGAGGCTGAGGTGGAAGGACTGCTGGTAGCCCAAGAGGTTGATGCTGCAGTAAGCTATGATCACACTACTGTACTCCAGTCTGAGCAACAAAGTGAGACTCCGTCTCAAAAAAAAAAAAAAAAAAAAAGAAATAGAGGAAAGACTACTCAGGCAAAAGAATAGTAGATACCAAGATACTGTGGCAGGAGGAAGCATGAAAAATATTAGATCTGTGTGGCTGAAACAGAGAAGATTAGTACGTTCTGAGATGAAAATAAAAAGGGGGAGGGGAGCAGACAATGAAGGGCCTTGTAAGACATTAAACAGCTCTGTCTTTTCCTAAGGGCAACAGAAAAGCATGGGCAGGGGGCAGGTCTAAGGTCATGAGAACATGGTCAGGATTAGCATTCTGAAAGTTACTGTAGCTAGAGGGTAAAGAGTAGATAGGGACAGGCCATTTAGGAGGCTACTGTGAGATAACAGGTAAGAAAATGAAAGGCTGGATTAGGGAAATGTTATTGGTAGCTGAGATGGAGATTTTGATGTACGTGAGAAATATTAGTAGATGAAATCAAGAAAATGTGATGATGGATTAGATGCCTCAGAAGTGATTCTGAGGTTTCCGCCTTATATAAATGAATAGACAACAGGGCCATTCACTGAAAAGGGAGACTAGTTCAGGTGGCAAAGCTCCTAAGTTGTTTTGGGCATGTTGAGATGTAGGTGCCTGAGAGACATCTAAGAGAGACAATTAGGCAGCAGAATATAAAGATCTGGAATTTAGGGGCCGTGTGCCGTGACTCACGCCTGTAATCCCAGCACTTTGGGAGGCCAAGCCAGGCGGATCACGAGGTCAGGAGATCGAGACCATCCTGGTTAACACAGTGAAAGCCTGTCTCTACTAAAAATACAAAATATTAGCCAGGCGTGGTGGAGGACGCCTGTAGTTCCAACTACTCGGGAGGCTGAGGTAGGAAAATGGCGTGAACCTGGGAGGCAGAGCTTGCAGTGAGCCAAGATCGTGCCACTGCACTCCGGCCTGGGAGACAGAGTGAGACTGTCTCAAAAAAAAAAAAAGCCGGGCGCGGTGGCTCACGCCTGTAATCCCAGCACTTTGGGAGGCCGAGGCGGGCGGATCACAAGGTCAGGAGATCGAGACCACGGTGAAACCCCATCTCTACTAAAAATACAAAAAATTAGCCAGGCGCGGTGGCGGGCGCCTGTAGTCCCAGCTACTCAGGAGGCTGAGGCGGGAGAATGGCGTGATCCCGGGAAGCGGAGCTTGTAGTGAGCCGAGATGGCGCCACTGCACTCCAGCCAGGAGGACAGAGCAAGACTCCGTCTCAAAAAAAAAAAAAAAAAAAAGATCTGGAACTTAGGGAAGGTATCTGGGCTAAAGTATAAGCCTACTCACCAAGACCCAGCTACACTGTTACCACCTCAGTAGAACTTGCCTAACTCTTACTGGCACCACAGGCAGCCTCCTGTGTGCTCCCACAGTGCTCTGTTCCTATTGTTAAAATAAATTTGACAGTGTCCACATGTAATGCATATAACTACAGGCCAAGTCAACAACTATTTCAAAGAACTATTTTGTGTTACAAAGGATATTTTTGACATTTTTATAAGTTTTTTTTTTTTTTTGGAGACAGAGTCTCGCTCTGTCGCCAGGCTGGAGTGCCTGGAGTGCAGTGGTGCAATCTCAGCTCACTGCAACCTCTGCCTCCCGGGTTCAAGCGATTCCCCTGCCTCAGCCTCCCGAGCTCCCGAGGAGCTGGGACTACAGGTGCGCGCCACCATGCTCAGCTACTTTTCTGTATTTTCTAGTAGAGACAGGGTTTCACCATGTTGACCAGGATGATCTCTTGACCTCGTGATCCTCCTGCCTCAGCCTCCCAAAGTGCTGGGATTACAGGTATGAGCCACCATGCCTGGTCCATTTTTGTAAGTTTTTAAAATAACATTTTAAAAATTGATATAACATCACAGGTTCATAGCAATTTCCATGTAATATATTTTCAAAAACAAGTTCTCTATATTCCTTTGTTAAATGTTTACATATCCCTGTATCATAATAGTTTCTTTCATGTTAGCAACTCATTAGGTTTATTCTAAGATTCCTCAGATATGTAACAAATGTCAGGACTGGCTCATGATTATGCCTCAGAAGATGCATACAACATAATCAAAGTCAACCGTTTCTCTGGCAGCATCAATTTACTAGAAAACATTCTAAAGAATTTAACGAAATGTCAAAGCTTAAAGGCTTTTAAAATGACCTTCGGAGTCTTACAATTTTCATTGTATTTTAGAATTGAATGGAATACTACAGCTCATCTAATCCAGCATCTTTAATTCATAAGCACGAAAACATACATCTAGAAACATATGGGACTTGCCAGTTGGTGGCAAAGCTTTAGCTAAAACTTATTTCCTAACTCCAGAGTCTTCTCCCCTAAACCAAGCCAATACAGTTGCAGAAATCAGTTTGGGAGATGAGATCTATGGACTGAAATAATTTTTAGAGGAAAAAAAACTAATTTAAATTTCCAAATTTAATTTCTAGGCCAAGTTAAAAGTCTATCACTCTTTCGAGTTTGCTCCTATTCTTTTCCCTTCCTCAAGGTTGTCTGCCTGCAAATGAAACTGTAATGAGTTTGAGAAAGCCATGGCTATCTTTCTCAGTATTTGTTGTATTAGCCCAGTCTTTTCTGAAGTAAATTCCACAGGACACTAGTTCCACGGCCATTAATAGGTGATACTGACAGATAAGTTTGCACAGGGATGAACTATAGTCAGTCTGGCTTGTACTGAAGAACTTCTCAAAGCTGTTACAGTAGTCCCCCAACTTTGCTGTGTCGCTTTCCATGGTTTCATTACCTGTGGTCAACTGCAGTCCCAAAATATACATGTATTTTTTGAGATGGAGTCTCATCCTGTTGCCTAGGCTGGGGTGCAGTGGCATGATCTCGGCTCACTGCAACCTCCACCTCCCAGGTTCAAGAGAATCTCCTGCCTCAGCCTCACAAGTAACTGGGACTACAGGTATGCGCCACCACACCCAGCTAATTTTTTAAGTTTTAGTAGACATGGGCCTTTGCCATGTTGGCCAAGCTGGTCTCGAACTCCTGACCTCAAGTGATCTGCCCACCTTGGCCTCCCAAAGTGGTAGGATTACAGGTGTGAGCCACCACGCCCAGCCTGCAGCCCAAAAATATTAAATACAAAAGTCCAGAAATAAACAATTCATAAGTTTTACACTGCATGCTATTCTGAGTAGCATGATGACGTCTCACACTGGGCCACTCTGTCCTGCCTGGAACGTGAATCATTCCTTTTCCAGCATATTCATGCTATAAATGCTACGAGCCCATTAGTAGCCTTCTTGGTGATCAGATCCATGGTCGAGGTATCATGGTGCTTGTGTTCAAGGTCCATAGTAGCCTAACGCTATGTCACAGTACCTATATCATTCATCTCAGTTTATCTCATTATGTAGGTATTTTATCATCTCACATCATCCCAAGAAGGATGAGTACAGTACAATAAGATATTTTGAGAAAGAGGGAGAGAGACCAAGAGACTACATTCATATAACTATTATAATATATTGCTAAAATTGTCCTATTTTATTCTTATTGTTCTTGATCTCCTCCTGCTTTGCCTAATTTATAAATTACACTTTATTATAGGTATGTATGTATAGGAGAAAACAGTATATACAGTATAGGGTTCGAGACCATCTGAGGTTTCAGGCATCCACTGGGGTTCTTGGAATGTCTTCCCTGAGGATATGGGGGCTACTGTAATATGCTTTCATATGTTAGATCATACAAAATAATACTTTCAAATGTCTCTTACCACTTTTCAGGAAATCTACATGTGCATCTTTGTGATGAAGTAGCTCCACATCATAATTGGCAGATGTGTTAGCATGCTGTTCTTCCTTGAAGCAAAATTTCAAACATTAAAAAAAACATGGTTTTGCTTTCAAAATAATAAAATCATTAATTATTCATTTTGCTTTTTGTTTAAAATGAGGTCAAATACATTCAATAATAATTAGCTAAAACAATGGGATAATCTATTTAAAGATGCAAGTTTTCCATGCAACATAAACTCCATTAAAAAACAACTGGCCATATACAGGTAATACAGTATTTAATGATTTTTTTTACATTATGTCAGAATTAACAAAGATGACTAATTCAGAAATTTTGAATTTTTTTTACTCCAAATGCATTGTCTTGCCAATATTTTTAATATGCAAATATAATGTAATTGAAATAATTTACATAAATTTAAAGTGAAATCATTGTTAAAAAGAGGAAATAGCATCTTTAAATACCTACAGTGAATTAGCAAATATCAATTATATAAAATACAAACTAACAAACAAGTTTAGTAACTTGTTTTCAGTAATAGGAAATAGGAATTTCAACATTATCTATTTACCAAAAAACACAAAGATTGAAGAGTCACACCAGCAGCACACAAATATGATCAAAATTAACAGGCAAGCTATCAGAGTATTTTTCTTATAACATGTGACATTATATATATTAAAGTGTACCTATTCTGTTATTTACTTCTGCATCCAAAAGGTTCTACAGGGTAAGCCTAAAATTTGTAGTGAAAAACCAGCCAATGGCATTAAGAAATAATGAAAAGATTATATTTCTCATGCTATTTATTATTCATAATATAGTGGCAGAAAATAGAAACTGGAATGTAAGAAAAATTTGAATTTTTAGATATAGTGGCTACTTTATATTTGTAAACATAATCAATACAATTAAATTCAATTTCACTCAGTAAAAACTCATTTGAAGCTTACTACAGGCCAGCCACTGTGCGAGCCCTAGAACAACTTAATGATAGCGTTAACATGATGAAAAGCAACAGATAGCAATACGTTCCTTAAAAAATCCACCAGTAAAATCACAGGGCTCACATCTACGGTCTTTCAGTTAGAGAGTAATAAACTAATTTAAAACTATGAGCTATTTTCCCCTAGTTAGACCTATTAGCTATAGACACCTTTATACCAAGTGGGCAACATCAAAAATATAGAGAATAAAAGATCCACTAGAATACACAAAGTAAGCAAAATCTAATAACACAGCTGTCAGGGAAAGAATCACAGAATAATAATTTAAAATAGAAATTGTATTTTGATGAAAACAATGAGAGCTTTTTTTTTTTTTTTTTTTTTTTAAGAGAGCTCACATAACATGTTCTTTTAGAAAACAAAAATATAGCATTTTATTCTGTGATCCTTTCCGGTTGCTTTTCAGTATTTACTGACCTGGTCAAAGACATTGAATGTGGGCTAGCAAAACAGAAAATATGATATGGGGAGAAAAGGTAAAGGTTCAATTAAAATAAATAATACATGTCCAACAATTTTTTATTTTTATTTTTTTATATTGAGATGGGATCTTACTATGTCGACTAGACTAGTCTCAAACTCCTGGCCTCAAGTAATCCTCCCATTTCAGTCTCCCAAAGTGCTGGAATTACAGGCATGAGCTACCGCTCCTGGCCTCAAACAAATACTTAAAAAGCAAAGCAGTGCTTTCAAAACAGCAGGAAAAAGAACTGCCTACCTTCATTGGAATATTTGTAATAGTAGTTGAAGCCAAGTCAAAATGTTGCTGTACTAAAATATTCAGTTTGGTAGCAAGATGCCGTCCTGCACGAACACTATGAACTTCACTGGTTAAAACTGGGGACAACTACAGAAAAATATGCAAGAAAAATTATCCACAAAATATTAATTCATTGTAACCTGCTATTTTACTATAAATCCATTAAAATTAAGTATTTTTAACTTTTTAGAAGTTGGAAAAAAAGGTCCATAAATTAACCATGACAACTATTTTAGCGATATATTTTCATGCACTCATTCACTCACCACATATGTATTAATCAGTTTGCTAGATACCAGAAACTGTGAATATATTGAACACAGCAGTGAATAGACATGATCCCTGTCCTCCTGAAATTTACAGTGAAATATTTAAATAGATTTCTTTATAATTATTACTTTTTATCTATATGCAAAATGGATTTGAAGGATACTGTAGAAAAAGTAATTTATTTTGTTGAGAGGACAAAACCCTGCAGATAAAACTAAAAGAATGTAGAAATCACTACAAAAATTTCATTCTGTCATCAATAAATAAGGCAGCTAGAAGTAGTGTACAACAAGATAACACAAAATCTTTCTCATTCCAGGGCAAAATATTAATTACAAATAAATTTTCATTATCATAAAATAAAACTAACATTGCCACATTATCAAAAGAGGCAGAAAAAAGTTAATAAAAAAGAGGCTTACACTGGAAACCACTTAAAAACAGTTTCCAGTTTTTAACTGGAAACCACTTAAAAACACAATGATAGCAATAATGACTAAAAATACCACTTAACTACAAAAATTCATGGACTAAGGTAATACTCGCGATGTTTATATTAAATAATGCAAAATGAAAAATCAGATATATAGAATATATCTACATTTCTAAACATAAATTACTGATAGAGAATATTATGATGTGGATCCATTTAACAATCAACAGGATCATCTTTTCCTTTAAAATTGTTCAAACTTATTTAAAAGGTAAAACTAACGTTGGAAAATAAGATTTTTCCCTCTGAATGTGTAAAATTAATTTTTTATTGGAATATATTTTTGTTAAAGAGTGTATTGCTTCTCTAATAAGGAAAAATATTTTTATAGAATAAAAATAATCACTAAAGTAATTAAAATTTTAGGAGCAATACAAACTATGTATGGTTTGCAATACTTTTTGATAAACATCAAGAGGCAGGCAGAATAGAAAACACTTTAAAATCTACAATTAGACCATAAAGAACCACCCTAGATGTCTTGCCATAGAGGTTTACTTTGAAAACTCAAAATATTTTCTTGGCAGAAAATATTGGTAATGGATCATTTTAATAATAACCCTTCTCAGTATTTATTATTATTAACCACAATGGTCTTTTCTTTCATTATTTCAACACTCACCTCTTTTTTAGAACGATCAGATACAAGGCTGTCTTCACCAACTGGGTAGGTATGGATCAAGACCAACTCACATTTTTGAATCTGCATGAGACTTAAAGAGAAATTTTTGACTTAAAATATAAGAATACATAGTATGTAATGAATTCAGGCAGGTGAACTATTAAAACCTTAACGTATTAAAACAGCATATAGCTACAATCAGATATTACTCTTAACCCAAAAGCTAAATATTAGATAGGCAGTATATGCAATTGCTACACCAGTATGAACACTTAATGAGTATACAAATTTAATTTAAATGCAAAAAATAATAATTTGCTGTGTTTGAAGGATAAAATAAAGATAAAACTCTTATAATTAAGTATAATTTTCAATAGACAACTGCAACAGTGAAAATGAATAAATATTGTATTAATTTCCCTTATACTAATGTTTCTTAAGGATAAAATCAGGCAATACTAACCATTAGCTATAATTAGTTATTTCCAAGAATATAGGATTGGTAATGCTAAAAATTTCCCCCAACTTTTTATTTTGAAATTTCCAGACCTACAGGAAAGTTGAAAGAAAAGTACTATTAAATGAACAACCATATGTCCTTCACCTAGAGTCACTGTTAGCTATATTTGCTTTCTCTATATACTATAACTAAGTAGATACACACTTTTTAATTAAACTATTTGAGAGTAAGTTGCAGAGGGCTTGACGTGCAGTCCTAAACACTTCAGCATGCTTCTCCTAGTGAGAACAATCCTACTCATAACAATACTATGACTGCACCTAAGAAAATTAATAATCACTCTAAAAAAGTCCACATTGCAATATCCAAACATGTCTTTACTAGCTGTGACACAATCACAAATATACATATTGGTCTCTGCTCATGCTTCCTAGCACAGAGCTCCTGAAATCCTTGTAACTTCCTAAATGACAGGGGTGCTAGGAGCATCTTTTGCTCTAGCATTTGGTTTCTGACCCCAGTTCTTGACACATAGCTCTTAAGTTCCTTGGAATTTCCTGGGTGACAGGAACATCTTTTCTTCTACTGAAGCAACTTTAGTGGGATCCTGGACAGCTCCCCAATGGGGTCTGGACACCAGAAAGAACAAGCAATGATTAGAAGCTCAGCAGCATTCAGCCCCGCTCTGCTATCCTCCAGAGAGGGCAGAGAAGCTAGATAGTGAGTTAATAATCAATCACACCCAAACGAAGCCTCTATAAAAATCCCTACGTATGGGGCTCAGAGAGCTTCTAGGTTAGTAAACACATCCATGTGCTGGGAGGGAGGTACACCCCAACTCCACAGGGACAGAACCTGATGCACTTGGGATCCTTCCAACCTCACCCTCTTCATGTGGCTGTTCATCTGTTTCCTTTATAATAAATCAGAAAACTGAAATGTTTCCCTGAGTTCTATGAGCCCATCAGAACAAAGTATTGAACGTGAGGAGGGGATTGTGGAAACACCTAATTTGTAGCCAAGTCAGACGAAAGTGTGGGGAACCACTAGTCGAGATTTGTGTCTAAGTGGGGTACAGTCTTGTGGAACTGAGTCTGCAATAACTAATCTGTGGGGTCTGTATTAACTCCAAGGAGTGTCACAATTGAATTGTAGGACACACAGTTGGTATCCACAGAGTTGGAGAATTAATTGGTGTGGAAGAAAAACCCACACATTTGATCAAAAGTACTAGAGTGAGTATAGAGGAAAAAAAAAACTTTTTCCTTTTCAGAAACAGAAAAAGTTTTTTGAAAAATCACACAATGAACTACTTGTTACGTTCAGATGTGGTACATAGTGAATAATGCCACTAACAACTTGCATATTTTACAATTTTTAAAAAATTAAAATGAAAATGTTATTTATTTTTTTTTGAGACATGGTCTTGCTCTGGAGTGTAGCTGCCCAGGCTGGAGTGTAGTGGCACAGTCTCGGTTCAGTGCAACCTCTGCCTCCCAGGCTCAAGCAATTCTCCTGCCTCAGGGGCCTGAGTAGCTGGGACTACAGGCACATGCCACCAGACCTGGCTAATTTTTGTATTTTTCGTAGTGTAGAGACAGGATTTTGCCATGTTGCCTAGGCTGGTCTTCAACTCCCGAGCTCAGGTTATCTACCTGCTTCAGCCCCCCAAAGAGCTGGAACAACAGGCATAAGCCACTACACCCAGCACATTTTACAAATTTGAAACACAACTATGAGACTAAACCATCAAAACAAATACACATTATAAACTTATGTATCATTATATCCTTTTGATCACCTTTCTTGTGGGAGAAAAGTAAAATATTAAAGTGAAAGACAAAATGAAAAAAAAAGTTTCTGATCAAACATACGTTTTTTGACTAATTTGTTGAGTCAGTAGAGAATTCAGGGAAATGCTACCAGTCACTTTTAAGTTATTGGAAATAATTATAACATATATCTATCAATGTGAATATATTTATTTCATTTATGAATTATGAATTATACTCACTGATCTGAATTTGCAGCAAGCTTGTTATGTTCATGAATCGTTTCCTGGACACAATCTTCAAGCATTCGCACATGACTATCACTATGGCATAAAAAAGATGTAGCAAATTTAAAGAAATAAACAGTAAAAGTTCAAAACACTCTTCTGCTATGTTATATTCTTCTATTACCGTGTTATAGACATTAAAGTTACTTCAATAAGGACTATCTTTAGTGTGCTCAGTCATACCACTAAACAACTAGCTGAAAATCCATTGAGGAAAAATGTTAAATTTATCTACACGATGGCAATCTAAACAGTTTTCTTTTTTTTTGAGACGGAGTCTCGCTCTGTCGCCCAGGCTGGAGTGCAGTGGCCAGATCTCCGCTCACTGCAAGCTCCGCCTCCCGGGTTCGTGCAATTCTCCTGCCTCAGCCTCCCGAGCAGCTGGGACTACAGGCGCCCGCCACCTCGCCCGGCTAGTTTTTTTTTGTATTTTTTTAGTAGAGACGGGGTTTCACCGTGTTAGCCAGGATGGTCTCGATCTCCTGACCTCGTGATCCGCCCGTCTCGGCCTCCCAAAGTGCTGGGATTACAGGCTTGAGCCACCGCGCCCGGCCCTAAAGTTTTCAATGAGATAAGTCTTTATTTTAGAATGGAACACAGCCTCAATATTAAAAGGCAAAACAAAAAAAAAAAAAGGAAAAAAATCAGAAAGGCCACTTGTAATATGCTTAAACGTAAACATGTGAACATGCTGTCTCTAGTTTTTTGAAAAACTACAATAGGATTTAAAAATTCCCACAGTGGAAGAATTGCTATAATCAACACCTCACCTTTTTGCATTAGTAATGCAGATTATTCGTCCTCTATTTCCAACACGTTCTGCATTCTCCATGAGTAGAGTACGAGCCTCATGTTGGTATTCGGTAATTTTGCAGAGAGTTTCCACTGCTGCAACTAGACCATGCAGAATACTGCAGCACTCTGGATCTGCCCGAGGATTAGGAGGCCCAACAGCAGCTAATGCCGCCATTAGCTAAGTAAAAGGGAAAACAATTATGTTGACAAGAGTATGTGCAATTCAGATAAAAATATCACAAGAAAGAAAACTACACACCAATGTATCTTATATATATGGACATGATCATTCTTAAAAAAATAGTACGAAATCCAGTAACACACAAAGAAGAATTATACACCATGAACAAGTGGGATTTATTCTAGGAATGCAAAGTTTATTTAATATACAAATATCAATTATTACAATACATCATACATCAATAAAATAAAACTCACATGATCATCTCAATAAACACAGAAACAGCACTTGACAAGATCTAAGACCTTTTCATAATTAAAAAAATTAGGAACAGAAGGCAACTTCCTCAAGAAGACAAACGACACCTATGAAAAACCCACTGCTAACATCATACTTAACAGTGAAAGATTGGATGAATTCTCCCTACACATCAGTAACAAAGAAGTTTATTCTCATCACTTCTATTCAACGCTGTACTGGAAGCTCTAGCCAGGGCGATAGGAAAGAATAAGAAATAAAAGAAATCCATGCCAAGCTCAGTGGCTCATGCCTGTAATCCCAGTACTTTGGGAAGCCAAGGCAGGACAATTGCTTGAGGCCAAGAGTTCAAGACCAGGCTAGGCAACAAAGCAAGACACCGTTTCTACAAAAAGAAAAGAAAAGAAAAAAAAAAAAAACTAAACTAAAAAATCAGCTAGGTGTGGTAGTGTACACCCATAGTCCTAGCTACTTAGAAAGCTGAGGCAGAAGGATTGCTTGAGTCCGGGAGTTCAGACTCTGAACTCTGGCCTAACTGATGAAGAGAGAGAAGAGAGAGAGAAAGACAGAAAGACAGAAAGGAAGGAAGAAAGGAAGGAAGGAAGGAGAGAGAAAGAAAGGGAAGAAAGGAAGGAAGAGAGAAAGGAAGGAAGAAAAGAAAAAGGGAAGGAAGGAGAGGGAAGAGGAAGGAAGGAAGGGGGAGAGAGAGAGAGAGAGGATGAACAGAATCCAGATCGAAAAGAAAGAGGTAAACCTATTTCTACGTTGCAGAGAACATTATGCTGAATTTACAAAATCCCAAGATATCCACTAAAAAACTATTACAACTAATATACAAGTTTGGCAAACCTGTAGTATACAAGATGAATACACAAAAATCAATTGTATTTCTATATACTTATAATAAACAATCTGAAGACTAATTTTCTTTTAAATCCCACTTAAAACAGCATCAAAAATAAAACACTTAGAAATAAATTTAACAAGAACTATAAAACTTACACTCTGAAAACAACAAAACATTGTTGAAAGAAATTAAAAATCTAAAAAATGAAAACACATACCATGCTCATGGATTGGAAGAGTTTATATTGTTAAGATGGCCATATTATCCAAACTGACCTACAGTGTCAACATAATCCCCAACTTCTTTGTAGTAATTGATAAGGTGATTCTAAAATTCATATGGAATTGCAAGGGACCCAGACTGGCCAAAACAATCTTCAAAAAGAACAAGGTAAGAAGACTCACACTTCCTATTTTAAAACTTACTACAAAACAATGGTAATCAAGATAGTGTAGTACTGGCACAGGATAGATACAGAGACATAGAAAGGTTTAACATAGGGAAAAGGTGTGGAATGGATAACTAAAGCTAAACATTAAATATAGACAAGATTATACATAATTTATACAAAATGTAAATTCTTTTACATATTCTTGAACACCAGTGATTTGCTATACAGTTGCTTTCACAAGTGGAGTCTCCCCCTCCATTCAAAATTTAAAAGCAATGAACGGGATATCATGTATCTTCACCTTGGGAAAGCAGAAAAAAGTAATAATTCCTTTATGACCAGCATACCTGTCCATCAAAAGCACACTTTTACTGAACTGCAGAGGTACAGTAGGTACAAATCTGTGTAGATTTGTACTTATTTTTATTCATATACTGCTAGAAAGCCTTCACACTTCTTTCACAGTACCTCTTGAAAAAGGTAAAACATTTCTTTCACAGTATTTAAAAAAGACAGTACAGTGGAAATGTATGGAATTCTTAAAATTGTTTTTTCAGGTAATAGTATATTAAGAACATTCTGTAATGATATTAGTGCAAAGCCAAGCCAATCAAAGCCTACTGAGTGAATTCCCTCAAAAGAATGAAAAATTAGCTATGTTTACATATATTATACTAATCACATTTTAAGACCAAACAGTATGATAAAACACATTTTCTTTAAAAGTGTTCTATTTAAAACTAACCTCGGAGAAAAATAAAATTACACTAAATTAAAAAAAAGAAAAAGAGGCCGGGCGTGGTGGCTCATACCTGTAATCCCAGCACTTTGGGAGGCCGAGGCGGGCAGATCACTTGAGGTCAGGAGATCGAGACCATCCTGGCTAACACGATGAAACCCCATCTCTACTCAAAACACAAAAAATTAGCCAGGCGTGGTGGCACACACCTGTAGTCCCAGCTACTCGGGAGACTGAGGCAGGAGAATCGCTTGAACCAGGGAGGCGGATGTTGCAGTAAGCCGAGATTGCACCACTGCACTCCAGCCTGGGCAACCGAGCGAGACTCTGTCTCAAAAAAACAAAAAGGAAAAGAAAAGGAAAACAAAAAATAGTAATTTAAAAAAAACACCTCAGATGGGATTGTTACCACTGTATAGGACCCATTCACAAAAAAATTTTGACATTAAACAATTCAAATAATGTATTCAATTATTTCACTAAAGCCTTGTTTCTCATGTTGTTCATATTCACTGTGAAGGACCTCATAGACTGAAGTCTTCTATCCAACTAAATAACGGCAAAGAACATAAGCTACTAGTAACTCAGTATCTTTAGACAATGTTAAAACATAAACCTAACTGGTTGAGCATGAGTTGGTTTCTGCTTCCTCCACTAAAATCGAAGTAAAAGATTTTACTTTTTAAAAAACATAAACCAGGGCTGGTCGTGGTGGCTCACACCTATAATCCTAGCACTTTGGGAGGCCAAGGCGGGCGGATCACCTGAGGTCAGGAGTTCAAGACCAGCCTGGCCAACATGATGAAACCTCGTCTCTACTAAAAATACAAAAATTAGCCAGGCGTGGTGGCAGGTGCCTGTAATTCCAGCTACTCAGGAGGCTGAGGCAGGAGAATTGTTCAAACCCAGGAGGCAGAGGTTGCAGTGAGCCTAGATCGCGCCACTGCACTCCAGCCTGGGCAACAAGAGCGAAACTCAGTCTCAAAACAAACAAACAAAAACAACACAGAAACCAAAAAAGAAAGCATAAACCCACAAGCATGAAGTGAGTGGAAGAGACAAGAACAAACAAGATAGACATCAACAAGAATGTATAAAAATGGATGAAGAAGCGGTGATGAACTTAATAGGACTGAATATGCAGAAATCTAAGTGCCCGTGGAAGGTAAAAGGCAAAATAATATACCCTGCAGAATCCAGGAGAAGTTCAAGAACTGGAGGCACCAATTACCAAACACAGCGGGGTAAGGCAAGATACTAAAAATGTCAATAGCTTGAAGTCAGTTTAAAGAACAACTTGACTCCCAGATCTTACTTACACCCTACCTGTGTAAGTGACTACCTCTCCCCTACCCGACAAGATACAGAATCACACTCCTTGGAAGAACTGAAACTGAAAGTTATCAAACATGGATACCAAAAGCATATGAGAGAGTAAAGGTAAGATACTAAATCACTACTGCACAATAGAACTTACTGTGATGATGGAAATGTTCTCTATCTGTGCTGTCCAATACAGTAGCTGCTATCTATGTGAGGCTTACTGTGCATCTGAATATGGCTAATGCTACAGGGGAAATGGTATAACTTACCCTCTCCCCTTCCTCCCAGAGAGCTGACAACCAAGTTGTCATACAGATAAAAGAGTAGAAGAACAGTCCCAGAGAGACCATCTGTCAACTCCAGTGTTTGGAGGTTCCCTAGTGCAAACCATCGGCTTAAACTACAATGAAGTATAGTCAGCAATACCTACTCCACAATGTGTAGATTTTCTAATCTGCCATTTAGTGCCTTGCTTTTAAGTAAGACTGCCTACCTAAGTATCAGCAGGCATTTAAGAAAAGCCTCAACATGAAAAGAACTTGAGAACACAGAAGGAACAAAAGAAAACCTCAAATAAACTAATGTTAATACCTGCAGGTAAAATTACACCCATAAAACAAGAAAAGGATATGCCAAAAATAGACATAATTAGAGTGTAAGTCAAAGTTCTTAGAAATTAAAAGTACAACCAAATAAAAAGTTCTATACAAGGGTTAAAAGCTTCAAAAAAGCAGAATGACTGACAATGAGATGATTAGTGAGAAAAAGAGTAAGGAATTTAATGCAGGAGGTCTAACATCCCAAGAATGGATATTCCAGAAAGACACAGAACACAGAGACAATAACATTATCAAAGAACAATGCAGGGAAATTTCCCTGTACTGGAAAATATGAAGCCTAGCACTATGGATGAGAACAGATCAACACCAAGGCACATCTTGAGATTCTAACAGCTTTCAGAGGGAAATTATAAAGAAAAATGGTGTTAGGTTTCTCAGCACTGGAGGCTTAACATGTAATTTTGTGGAGTATATAATGCCCTCAAAATTTTGAGGAAAAAGTTATTTCCAACACGGATTTTCTACACCCAAAGTATCAGCAAAGGGCAAGGTAAACTACAGGCATCCCAGAGGTTATGTTCTACCAAAACAAAAGATTACACAAAGAAAATAAGAGGAAAGAAGTGGGATCTGAAAAATAGGGAGAGAAGGATGACAGCAGTGCAGTGGGCCTAGAAAGCAGCCAGTTCAAACTGGAGCAGAAGACTGGGCTCCAAGACTGTGCTCTTCATCCATTTTTATACATTCTTGTTGATGTCTATCTTGTTTGTTCTTGTCTCTTCCACTCACTTCATACTTGTGGGTTTATGCTTTCTTTTTTGGTTTCTGTGTTGTTTTTGTTTGTTTGTTTTGAGACTGAGTTTTGCTCTTGTTGCCCAGGCTGGAGGTTTTTCCTCAGGGGACAAAACCAAACAGCTGAATTATCTAACACATTTATGATCACAATACTGGGCGGTTTTGTAGAAGCATGAGGAAAAGCAGCAATGGATATTATGAAAAGAAAACACATGAAGGGGACAAAAAGGAGATACTAAATAATTCTAGGAAAAAACAAAAAGCTATATAAGGAACTAACCATATATATTACTTGGCTTAACAGTGAATAATACTTTATGTAGATGTTATAATGCAAACATGAAACTTTGAAAACTGACATATTAATATTGAGAACACAAGGGAAGGGGGCAGGCATTGGACACATGAAGGTCAGGAGTTCAAGACCAGCCTGGCCAACATGGCTAAACCCTATTTCTACTAAAAACTACAAAAATTAGCCGGGCGTGGTGGCACATGCCTGTAGTCTCAGCTACTCGGGAGGCTTAGGTAGGAGAATCTATTGAACCTGTGAGACAGAGGTTGCAGTGAGCTGAGATGGCGCGATGCACCCCAGTCTGGGTGACAGCAAGACTCCGTCTCAAAATAAATAAATAAGTAGATAAATAAACAGAAAACTCAATAAACGGAATAAAAACACGTTATTTAGAAATCTGCAAGTAAATACGACAACCGCTAAAACATGGAAGTTTGCTTGGGGGTGCTCGGGGTAGGGAATGACTAGAATGGAGATAGCTGTTTTCTTTTCATATAACTTGGCATTTTAACACTATATGCAAATCCTAGAGTGATTTAAAAAATTGGTCATTTTTTAAAAAAGTATTACTACATTTAGATAATTTTTACAAACGGCCACATCTCAAAATCTAACCATACCTCCTGTAAATTTTGGTCTTCTTGAGTCCAAGAATTTAAAACATGTGCTCCAGAATCACTCACAATAAAATTCACCTAATAGATTCCAAAGAAACAATTAGTATTCAACTCCAATTTCACTCAATTACCAACATATTTTCAAGTAACATGCAATTTCTAACACTGTTTCACTGATTCATTCATTCACTCATTTTATAGTCACAGAATGTGTAGCACATGCCAGGTGTTATTGCTGGCACTGAGTATATGGCTATAGAGTGAAGAATAAAAAAGTTCTGTTACAATGCGGGGAAAGTCAGGGGAGGGGAGTCTACCAGGACAAAGGGCATTGCAGGAAGATTACAAACAAATAAATGAACAAGATAATTTCACAGAGTGATAAACGTTATGAAGAATAAGTTAATTAGCTACTTTAGATTGGGTGATCAGAGAAGGACTCTCCATAGCAGTGGCAACTGAAGGCAATCCAAAGCCAGCCACTGTAAATCAGGGATAATCTGGGTACAGCAAACAACAAATGCAAAGGCATCTGAGCACATACCCTGGAAAGGGCGAAAGTCAGAGCAGGCAGTGGGAGAGGAGACAAACTCAGAGAAATAGGCAGGAGCTGCATCATATAGGGCACTGAAAGCCAAAATAATGTATATGGACTTTACGCTAAGTTTTAAAGTAAAATGCAAATTTTAAAGTAAAATGAAAATTTAAAATTACCTGCTATCAGGTAAGATAATGACAAGGAATATTTTCGAAAACTTATCAAATGATGATTCTGACCTATGTTCCTTTTTGGGTAGAGGGTTAGATTTCTCTCTTTACTCTGGACAACACGATCTAATCTATGATCTTTTTCCTTATATATAGATGAAATACTAGTTTTCCTTTCTCCCCCAAGAAGTCTGATAATTGGTCTTCTCTTCCAAGGCTTATCTGACAGGGACATATTTTACAAGCCACTTCACTTAGATTTATCTCTTTTAAAGCTTACATCAAGGAAGTAAGTGTTATATTGACATGGGAGGAAACTGAGGCTTGGAGAGATTAAGAAATATGATCAAAGTCACACGGCTGGTAGCTAACCATGCCAAGGTCTGAACCAAAGCCTGTGCTCTACATCAGTTATATTCCCTCTCATTATATATTTTTATCATACACAGAATGCACACAAATTTTAAGAAGGGCTTATATTTTAATTTGGAATATATCTGAATGTATAATATCAGACTATGTTCACCTTTACTCTACTGCCCTACCTTCCTCAGTCTAAGAATTGGCTAGGTCCCAGCCTAGGCTGCTTCAAGTAAGACAGAAAGCAAGTCTTCCACTTGTGGCTAACCAAATGACTTCCCCAAAATAAGACATTTAAGATACTGAATTCTAAGACTAAACTTTAATACCCGTAATTTCTATCAATCATCCATTTCTCTTCTTAATGATAAACCATTTCCACTCAGCGTTCTTAAAAAAGTATTTCTTTCTAATATGGCCAAACAATACAGCGGTTTAGTATATATTTGCTAAACTTGCAAGCAGCCAGCCAGCTTAGGTTCAAATTCTGGCTCTGCCTCTAAGTAACTATGTGACTCAGGACAAGTTTCTTCTCTTTACCTCAGTTTCTGGATCTACAACAGGGAAGCAACAAACAAGACTGACACTCAGCTGCTACATGCCAGCACAGTTTGACAACAGCTCTCAATGGTCAGTCTGTGTTCTATACTGGTTGTTACATACTTTGACCATTGCTTCAATAACTACAGTTCCTACCTAAGATGACTGTTATGAGAATTAAAGAAATTAATAAGCATGAAGCACTTTGAAATATGTCTGGTACATGTAAGTGCTCAATAATTGTTAGCTGTTATTATTACTGGCCCCAATTAAACATCCATTATATATTCATCCCAAAGGGCAGCGTTACGTACCACATTTTAAGTAATAAACACACAGTCATAATCTACAGCAAATTCATATAAAAAATTCATTTATGCAGTTAAGTACATCCCCAAAATCATGATTTTGTTTGTACTTCACACTCACCAGCTTTTTGAAAGGAAATATATCATACATTATTCTACAATATTCCATGGAAGATTCTACTGAGCAAGTCCACAATGATTTAGATATGGGGGCCAAAGGAATGATTCCTTGGGTTCTATTCTTCACCAGCATATCAAACTCGACATGCTGCCTGCATGATTCTGCCATATAAGGGCAGTGATCCACAACAAACACTGTTTTATGAGATTCAGAAAAAATCTTCATTTTGTTTTGACCTGTAAAGGGAAAAACATATTAGCCAAATATTTATACATAACATTTAGTATCTTAAATTTTTTCTTATTTTCTCAAGAAGATTCTTTTCCTCAAGAAGACTTGATGGGGAACATGAGTAATATGTTCAAAGAAATCTGTCCAACAAAGGACAGTTTAATGAGGTCATGACCAGAAAGCAACGGTATCAATACACCATATGAGGCTGTTACTCTACCAGGCACAGACAAAATTACTAGTGCATACATTTTTGGTTTTGCTTTTAAAATGAACTTAAAATTGTCAGAGGGAAACATTTTGACATTTAATTGTATTTGATTCCCTTACATATACGAAACATAGTAAGTGACAAATACTCTTGAAATACACCTTTATGGTCCTTGCTAATTGACGTTCGTCACATATAAACCCCAAGCCAGTATTTTTGGACTTCCCTCCTAGAAAAACCTTTGAAGATTTCTGAAAAAGGGGGACTGGGGGGTAGGGGTGCGGAATTAACAGGAAAGTGGAGTGACAGCAAAAGAAAAGGCCAAAACAAAGATAAACATCTCCTAAGATAACCGCACATCAGGTCTTCGCCTTAGGATGAGGACCCCAACTTCACACTCTCCCCTTAGCTTTTGAAACATCACAGTAATTTACAAGGTAGAGCAGAAAAACTTAGTTGTTACCATCACACTGGTGTGGAAGAGGAAATTTAAAACTTTTAAAACTTTTACTTATTAAAACAGAGCATATGGTATTCCCCTGCTTCGCTAACAAAATCTTATACTGAATAGACAATCCACATTCGAAAAGCACATGGCAAGCAGAGCCAAAGTGTTAATCAAAACGAACTGATTTCTTACGATCCAGCTATTTTCACCTCCTGCTTTCAAGACGCATCTCCCCTTCACGCAAAACTCTCTGAGAAACCTTCTAGACCCACTTTGCTGCAGGGTGGGGGGTGGAAAATACAAGGTGAGTGGATAAGAAGACCTCAGGATCGAGGTTCGCTTACTTTCGTGCCTGGTCCTGCAGTGAAAACGAAGAGGCTATGGACCACAGCCTCTCTGGAAAAGGCTGCTGGCTGGGTGGGGAGAGTCAGCGCACAGTCGGGAGTGTCTGGTGCCACAGACAGGGGACTATGCTTTCCCCGATCATCTCCTAGCACACCGGTCCTTCCCAGGCTTCCTAAGAGCAAGAGCGCGCGTGCGCGTGCACACTCACACACTCGGGCTCGCGCGTGCGCACAGCGATCTCCGACAGCCCGGCCAAGTCTCCCTTCCCCCTCGGAGGGCCAGGCTTCCCAGTCGCCGAACAGGAAGAGGGCGGGGCCAAAGAGGAAAAAAAAAGCCTCCACCCCTCGAGATTTTCCACCCACTAATTTTCCCAGTCACCCATTGGGAAGCAGGATCTGGGCGACCTGAAAGCCTCCCCAACAGCGAAGTACCAACCACGGCCCCCTGAGCGTACGGCCCACCCACCCGGTCTCCCCTTCTCTGTCTCTCCACCCTGGCCGGTTTCCCCTGGAAAAACTCGCGAGACTTTGCGAGAGGCCGAGCGAAGGCCTCGGAGGGGAGGAATAGGGAGGGACATATAAGGGCCCCGCCCCGCCTTCTCGCGCAAAGCGGAGAGTGGTCGGTTTTGCCCCACCGTAACGCGAGGAAGGAAATCTCGCGAGGCTGGAGTCCTCCGGGAGAGCCGGTCGGAGGCGGTCGGCGGAGGTGTCTACCCATCCGGTGATGGGGCTGAACGCTACTGTCTTCCCGGACACGCCTACGCTGCCTCGGTGCGGCTCTGCGTCTGCTTGCTGAGCAGGCGGATTAGGGGCGCAGAGTCTCTTCCTTTGAGTGCTTAGGTCCCGGTTAGTAGAGGCTTTGAGTCCGCATCGCCACAGCTGACGGCTGCGAGGGACTAAGAGCAGAGTAAGTGGACTAAATCCAGGGACGGGAGCAGGGGTGGGCGACTCGGAGGCGTCCTTCGCTGGGGCAGTCTTTCGCCCGGGCCGGTGCCTTGCGCCTCTTGAACCACCGGCGCCCGGCCCTGGCCGCTTCCAGCCGCAGGTTCCCAGCTCCTGGGACCCGGAGTTCCTCTCCGCACCCTTCCGGCTCCGAGCTCCTCATAATGGAGATGGGGTGCGGAAAGTTTAGTGAAAAGCCTTGACCCTAACGCTTTGGACACACCTTCCGTATCTACTTTCATCCTGCCTTGGCCACCTGCGGGCTCACCACGGGACGGGGGACCCTTTCAGTCACCTGTTTGCAGCGTCTAATGGAGATAACTTGTTTCTTGAAACTGCTCTCCAAGGGGTATTACTCTTTTCTGGTTTACTTCTTGCCTTTCTTCTGTATCCCATCTCTGATAACGGTTCCAGTATCTGTCCTGCTATCCGAACTGGTAAACCAGGAATCATCCTTGGTTCTTCATTTCCACTCACACTGCATTGTATTATTTTTTTTTTTTTCGCCAGAATTAGTGCGGTTGCCCTCCCGCCCCCCGCCCTCCACTGGTTTCTCTGCTATAATCCTTCCATAGAGTTATTCTAAAATACATATTTATCTCTGTCTTTTCCTTAAACTTTTTAGTAACTGTATTGCTGACAGAATCAAATCCTAATTGTTAAGCACATCATCATTCAGGATCTTTTACAGTCTGCCCCAATCCATTTTACCTTTTAGTCTTGCTTTAATATCCGACCATACCAGACTATACTGGCTGTTTCCCCAAACATGCCATGCACTTTGACAGCTCTGTACTTTTGTACGTGCGGTACCATCTGTCTAGGATATTTACTGTTCCTCTCTTTTACCGCCTATCAAAACCCAATTCATAAATCATTGTCTTCTCATACTTCCCCAGGTGACATTGATACCGCTGTGCTCCCTACGCATTTGAAACATTTCTTCTGCAGTATTTATTAGGTTGTATTACTTGTTTCTGTATCTGTCTCTCCTGCCAATTTGAACCTGGATCTGTCTGGAATCAGGTCTTACTCATCTCTGAGAAAAAGTCCAATACTTGACACGTAGCAAGCATTATTTATATATACATATGTATATTTATTGAAATTGAATAGTTCTAAAGAATTCACCATAAGAGTTCTTCATCCTTTAAAATCATAGAATTTTGGAGCCAGAAGGAACTCTGTACATTGGCTTAAAGGCTCCTGACCTGTTTTGAATGTGAGAAACCCTGCACTTCTAATACACACGCAGTTGTACTTTTAGTAATTGTTGATTGAAATTACGTATAATGACAGAAAACTGCTATGCTTTTAAATGATTTTGTATTTTATTTTTGTAGTATCTTTATATTTGAGAAATGGAGCAGAAATCTCCATTGACTACAGACAGTGCTTGGAGTATGTGCATTCAGGCAACTCTTCCACTGACTCCTTCGCCTGTAGGTTAGAAATAGCTGGTTTATATTAGGTTCCTTCTTGAATTGTCATAACTGTTTAAACATATGTATATGAAACTTATATTCAGCCATAATTCTAAGGGAACGTGTAATATGTAAAAAAAATTCTCTAGTGTCATTACTTCCAAAATCTTTCTTCCAACTTTAAAAATTAATTTTCTTCAGAAAGTGTCTTTATACAGTTACAAACATATATTCATTCCACTGTTTTCAAGAACAGTGAAAATTTTCTTTGCTTTCAGATACAGCGATATGTCTGTGTAAATGCTTGTTTTTATATGTAATTTACATGCATTCTTTCTTGCATTCTTAAGATTATAAGTTTATATGAAAACCATGACTATACCTTTTAGTTATTTTCATATGGGTCAGTTCATATAATATTAGAGACATATACCTGAACATGAAAAAATTTAAACTAGATTGTTGACATTTAAAAACACATCTGTGGTGTATCAGTAGCCACAGTATTTCTGTGTAGATGTAGTGGTAGGAGTAGTGGATTGGCCGATAAGGGAAACAAAGTTTCCAATCAGTAAACATTCATTGATCTTATAGTTAATGTGACACCTAATTAAAATGGTTGCTAGGCTTTTATTAATGATCTAGAAAATACTTGAATTTTTTTTAGTCTTTAAAATTTCTCTTACATTTCATATATATTCCCATTTATTTTCTGAGGTTGGCTTGAAAAATATGACTTGAATTTCCTTAAATTTTTCTTAACCAAAATCTGAAATTAAACAGCTGGCAATTGCTGTCTTGGGTGGGTGGTGGTTTCTCTTTTATCAGCAGCAGAATGTTCTGAGCCTTCTGCCAGGAGTCTGACTGCAAAAGTCTTTGGGTGGTAAAGTGGGCGAGAATGTGACTAATGCAGAAAAGAAAAAAATAATTTTTTTAACTTGCTAAAAAAAACAAAAGATTCACCTGTAATTTGGACCTGCCTAGAGAAAATAATGTAAGTAAGTGTATTATGGCCAGTTAAGATAGGCACTACAAAAATAGGTCAAAAAGTTTAGAATATTCCTTTTTTACTGAAGTCTGTTTTTTTTTTTTTTTTTGAGATGGAGTCTTGCTCTGTTGCCCAGGCTGGAGTGCAGTGGCGCCATCTCGGCTTACTGCAAGCTCCACCTCCCGGGTTCACGCCATTCTTCTGCCTCAGCCTCCTGAGTAGCTGGGACTGCAGGCACCCGCCACCACGCCCGGCTAATTTTTTGTATTTTTAGTAGAGATAGGGTTTCACCGTGTTAGCCAGGATGGTCTCAATCTCCTGACCACATGATCCGCCCGTCTCGGCCTCCCAATGAAGTCTGTTTTTTAAAATTTGAAACTTGTTAGAGAGTTTGGAAAACAGTCTTCTTCCTCCCACTCCACTTCCTGGCCAAAAAAGAGGGGAAGCATAATGGTCTGCAAAAAAGGTGATAAAGTAAATGCATATTAAAAAATATTTTAAACTTTTGTGTGGTTTCACTTACAGGAAATGAACATGCAAATTCTTAGAAACTGTTGTCACTGTGTTTCTGAAATGCTAAAAAAATTATGCTTTGAGCTATCTACTGTTTATAATTCCTTTCCCCGACTAGGTAGGTTTTTATAGTTAACAAATTTTAAATGTAGTTCATTTTGATAGTAGTATTTCATTATGCAATCTGGAGAGGAGAGAGTGTTTTTCATAAAGTGGATGTTAATTGCAATTTTAAAAAGCCAATCAGTAAACATTCATTAATCTTGTAATTAACTGTGACACCTAATTAAAATGGTTGCTTGCGAGGCTGTTAAGTCTGGAAAATATTTGAATTTTTTTTATTCTTTAAAATTTGTCTTCATATACATTCCCATTTCTTTTCTATGGCAGCTTGAAAATTTTAAAAAATATCTTGGATGTTCCATTTGTGGGGTAGGGTCAGAGAATTTACTTTCTTTTGTTTTCCACCTAATGAGATTGAAATGATTTCTATATAGGTGAAAAGCAAACAGAACTCTGGGAATCCAGTGTGACTTAAGAATAGGACACTAGACTGGGGATCAGAAGTTCTATTTTTGTTAGTAGTTTGGCTCCTTTCTTTCTTTGTGGCGCTGTCGTTCGGCTTTTTTGTTTGAGTTGGAGTCTCGCTCTGTCGCCCAGGCTGGGGTGCAATGGCGCAATCTCAGCTCACTGCAACCTCCACCTCCCGGGCTCAAGCAGTTCTCCTGCCTCAGCCTCCCGAGTAGCTGGGATTACAGGCGTGCGCCACCACACTCGGCTAATTGTTGCATTTTTAGTAGGGACAGGGTTTCATGTTGGTCAGGCTCGTCTCGATCTCCTGGCCTTGTGATCCGCCTGCCTTGACCTCCCAGAGTGCTGGGATTACAGGCGTGAGCCACTCAGCTTTTTAGATTTGGAATTCCTGGGTCTATTTCCTCATTGGTAAAATGGGAATAACACTTGTCCTCTTGCCCAAATGACAGTATAAAGTAGTTATTGCTCAGATTCAGAAGGCTACCAACAGTTTGAATTAATTAAAATTATTACCTAACAGTTTGATTTTCCTTTAGGGTACTCTAGAGATCCATTTGGATAGAATTAGGTTAGAGAGAAGGCAAAGAATAGGTGAAGCAATTTTAAAGAAGAAAACAGTGACTTATACATATTAGCAAGAGTTTATTTTACAGCTGTTACATTTGAGGCAATGTGGTATTGATGCAGAAATAAATAGTCATTTTAAGAGGGCAGGTTTCATCATGGTTCTAATTGCATTTCTCTAATGGCTGATGATGTTGAACATCTTTTCTTGTTTCTTATTTGTCCGTATCTTTTTGGTTCACTAGTAAAGTCTTTTATTCATTTTTATTTGGATTATTTTCTTACTGTTTTGAGAGGTTTTTATGTATTCTAGATACAAGTCCTTTGTTGGATAAGTAATTTAAAAATATTTTCTCCCAGCCTGTAGCTTGTCTTTTCAAACTGTCTAAACAGTGTCTTTCCCAGAACAAAAGTTTGTGGTTTTGATGAGGTTCAGTTTATCAAATTTTTCTTTTATGAATCATGCTTTTAGTGTCATGTTTACAAAAACCTTTGCCTAACCCCAGGTCACAAATATTTTCTCTTAATTTTTTCCTGGAAGTGTTATTGTTTTTAATTTTGCATTTAGACTTATGGTCGATTTTGAGTTAATTTTGGTATAAAGTGTAAGAATTACATTGGGATTAAACTTTTGGCATATAGATGTCCAGTTCTTCCAACAACATTTGTTGAAAAAGCCAACCTTTCTCCTTTGACTTGCCTTTGCACCTTTTTCAAAAATCAGTTGGTCATTTTTGTATGGCCCTGTTTCTAAACTTATTCTGTCTCTCAGCTCCATGCCACCTTGATTGCAGTAGCTTTATAGTAAGTCTTAAACTTTGGTAGTGTGAAAAAAACTCTGAAAAATAGTTTCTTCAACTTTTTTTGTTTTCATAGTTGTTTTATCTAGTTTCTTTGCATTTCCATAGAAATTTTAGAATTAGCTTATCAATTTCTCTAAAAAAATCTTGCTGGGACTTTGATTGGAAATTGTACTGTTTGTAGAACAGTTACAGAAAACTTGACGTTTCGGCTGGGCATGGTGGCTCACGCCTGTAATCCCAGCACTTTGGGAAGTTGAGGCAGGAGGATCACTTGAGGTCAGGAGTTCGAGTCCATCCTGGCCAGCATGGCAAAACCCTGCCTCTACTAAAAATACAAAAATTAGCTTGGCGTGGTGGCGCACGCCTGTAATCTCAACTACTCTGGAGGCTGAGGCAAGAGAATCGCTTGAACCCGGGAGGCGGAGGTTGCAGTGAGCCGAGATCGAACCACTGCACTCCAGTAGCCTGGGCGACAGACTGAGACTCTGTCTCAAAAAAAAGAAAAAGAAAACTTCTCTACTATGTTGAGTCTTCCAGTCCTTGAACACAGTATGTTTCTCCATTCATTTAGATCCTCTCTAGTTTCTTTCATTAGCGTTTTGTAGTTATCAGCACAGATTTTGCATATGTTTTAATTTATGCCCAGGAATCTCAGTTTTGTTTTTTTTTTTTTTTCCTTTTCTTTCTTCTTCTTCTTCTTTTTTTTTCTTTGCTATTGTAAATGTGTGTTTAACAAAAAAAAAGTTTTGGTTTCCATTTGTTTGTTGCCAGTATATAGAAAAATAGTTGATTCTTGTGCTTGTATCCTGTGACGTTGCTAAAATCATATATTAGTTTTAGAAGTTCTTTTTTGGATTCTTTGGGGTTTTCTACATAGACATCAATGTTGGCTGTGAAAAGGGGCCATTTTATTTCTCCTTTTGCAACCTATATGCTTTCTCCCCCCTTCCTAGCCTTATTGCACTAATGTATTGAACAGGACTGGTGACTGGAGACATCCTTCCCTTGTTCCTAATTTTATTGGGAAAGCAGTCAGTCTTTCGTTACGAAGTATGATGTTTGCTATAAGTTTTTTGAAAATGCCCTTTCTCAGTTTAAAAAAATCCTCTTCTAGTCCTAGCTTGCAGAAAATTTTTATTATGAAAGGGTGCTGAATTTTAAAATAATACTCCAATTGGTATGCCTAAGTGATTTTCATCTTCGGTGGATTACACTGGAGACAGCCTTGAATCTGGGATAAAGTTGCATTGGTCAGGGTATATTACTCTCATTATGAGTTGCTGAATTTGAGTTACAAATATTTCCTTAAGGATATTTTGTTTATGTTAATGAAGGATATTAGTCTGTGGTTTTCTTGTATTCTCTTTGGTTTTGGTATCAGTAATACATGATTTTACGAGTTTCAAAGTACAAGTATTTCCTTTTCTTCTATTCTTTTCTTAGGAAATTCTATAATAATTGGTGTTACTACTTTAAATGTGTGATGGAATTTGTCCTTGAATCCATCCAGGTCTGGAGATTTTTTTATAGATTTCTAATTACAAATTCAGTTTCTTAAAATAGTTATAATAGGACTATTCATAGTTGTCTGTTACATCTTGTGTGACTTTATGTAGTTTGTGTTTTTTGAAGAATTAATCCATTTCATTTAAATTATCCGATTCATGTGTATGGAATTTATTATTGTATTCACTTATCCTTTGAATGAATTAGAGGCCTGTAGTGATATCTCATCTTTCCTAATATCCCTTCTTTCCTGTTTCTTCTTTCCGTTAGTACTTTATGTCTGCTGTCTTTTTTCTTGGTTAATTTTCAGGAGGTTTTTCAATTTTTATTTTTTTCAAAGAACTGGCTTGATTTCATTGGGTTTTCTCTGTTGCTTTGCTGTTTTCAATTTCATTGATTTTTACTCTTTATTATTTCCTTCTATTTAATTTAGGTTTATTTTGTTCTTCTTCTCCAAGTTCCTAAAGGTTGAGTCTTATATAATTGATTTGAGATCTTTCTAATTTTCTAATATAAGCATTTAATGCTATAAATTTGCCTCAAAATAGAGTTTTACATACATGCCAAAATTTTTGATATTTTGTATTTTCATGTTTATTTACATCAAAGTATCTTCTAATTTCCAGAGACTTCCTTTTTGACTTATTGTGTAGAAGTACATTGTTTAACTTCCAGGTGTTTGGAGATTTTCTTGTTATATCTTAATTATTTACTTTAGTTTGATTTCATTGTAATCAAAGAGCTTAATTTGTACTGGCTGGTTGCGGTGACTCACGCCTGTAATCCCAGTATTTTGGGAGACCGAGGCGAGTGGATCACCTGAGGTCAGGCATTCGGGACCAGCCTGGCTAACGTGGTGAAACCCCATCTCTACTAAAAATACAAAAATTAGCCAGGCATGGTAGCATGAGCCTGTAATCCCAGCTACTCAGGAGGCTGAGGCAGAAGAACCGCTTGAACCCAGGAGGCAGAGATTGCAGTGAGCCGAGACTGTGCCATTGCACTCCAGCCTGGGTGACAAGAGTGAAACTCCATCTCAAAAAAGAGCATAATTTGTATGATTACAGTTCTTCTAAATTTTTTAAGGTTTGTTTTGTGATCCAGGATATGATCTATCCTTGTGAATGTCTTGTGCACTTAAAAAGAATGTGTACTCTGCTGTTGTTGGTTGTAATAAATATCAATTCAAGCCATTTAGTAGATGGTGTTCATTTTGTCTATATTCTTGCTGATTTTTGTGTACAGGGTCTGCCAGTTACTGAGAAAGGAGTGTTTAATTTCTCAGCAGTAAGGGTGGGATGTGCCTGTATATGCCTTCAGTTGTTTGAGTTAGTGCTTTTGTGTTTTGAAGCTCTTTAATTATAGTTGTATATACATTTAGGTTGCTTATATTTTCTTGGTGAATTGGGCTTTTTATCATCATGTAATGTTCCTCTGTCCCAGTAATTTTCTTTTCTCTGAAGTTTACTTTGTCTGATACTTATTTATTTTTTGAGGCAAGTCTCACTTTGTTGCCCAGGCTAGAGTGTAGTGGCATGATCATGGCTGACTGCAGCCTCAACCTCCTGGGCTTAGGTGATCCTCCTACCTCCACCTCCCAGGTAGCTGTGACTGCGGGTGTGTACCACCATGCCCGGTTAATTTTTTGTATTTTTAGTAGAGATGGGGTTTCACCATGTTTCCCAGGCTGTTCTGGAACCCCTGGCTTCACGATCCGCCAGTCTCAGACTCCCAAAATGCTGGGATTATATGGGCGTGGGCCACTGCGCCTGGCTTTGTCTGATATTATATAGCCGCTCTAGCTCTTTTCTTAAATATAACGCCTCTATGAGATACAATTCACATACCATACTATTCACCTATTTAAAATATACACTTTTAGGGTTTTCAGTGTATTCAGAGTTGTGTAACCATCACAACAAAATCGATTTTAGAACATTTTTCCCACACAAAAAGAAACCATATGTTCATTAACAGTCACTTTCCGTTCCTCCTACCTTTTCCTACTCCCCCAGGCCTAAACATCCACTGATCTACTTTCAGCCTCTGTAGATTTGCCTCTTTTGGACACTATATAAATGGCATCATACATTGTCTTTGTGACTGACTTCTTTCACTTAGCATAATTTTTTCAGTTTTCATTCATGTTGTAGCCTGTTTCAGGACATTATTCCCCCCTACTTTTTTTTTTTTTTTTTTTTTTTTGCCAAATATTCCACTGTATGAACACATCGTATTTATTCATTTATCAGTTGAATAATGCTGTGAACATTCACATACAGTTTTTTGCATTGACATACTTTCATTTTCTTGGTGTGGACCTAGGAGTGGAATTGTTGGATCACATGTTTAACCTTTTGAGTAACTGTCAGACTTTTCCAGAGTTGCTATACCATTTCACATTCTTTATATCCTAGCCAATACTTCTATCTTTTCTATTATAGCCATCTTAGTAGGTATATCTCATTGTGATTTTGAATTGCATTTCAGTGATGGCTAGTTATGTTGAGCGTGTTTTCATGTTGTTAGCCCTCTGGTTTTCTTTTGACTAGTATTTGTATAATATATCCTATTTTCCATCCTTTTAACTTTTTTTTTTTTGGAGACAAGGTCTCACTCTGTCACCCAGGCAGGAATGCAGTGGCACAGCCAGAGTTGACTGCACCCTCACTGTTCCAAGTAGCTGAGACTACAGGCATGTGCCACCAAACTCAGCTAATTTTTAAATTTTTTGTAGAGACAGCGTTTTGCCATGTTGCCCAGGCTGGTCTTGAATTCCTGGGCTCAGGCGATCCTCCGATCTCAGCCTCTCAAAGTGCTGGGATTACAGGTGTGAGCCACTACGCCTAGCCTGTCCTTTTACTTTTAACCTACCCATATCATGTTTAAAGTGAATTTCATATAAATAATGCATAGTTGGGTCCTCTTTTAAAATTCTGATCATCTATCTTAATCCATGTGTTGAGGACATTTATATTTAGTGAAATTATTAACATGTTTGGATTTAGTTCTGCCATCTTACCATTTGTTTTTTTTTTGTTCCTTTGATATTCCTTTGTTTTGCCTTTTCTCTGTCTTTTGGGTTATTGAACACTTTTTAATTCATTTCAATTAACCTATTGTAGTTTTGACTATTATCTCTGTACAGTTATTTTAGGGATTTCTTAGGAATTACAGTATATGTAAATTTTTAAGTCTACATAAAATTGTTATTTTTATAACTTCAAGTGAAATGTAGAAATCTGATCACTATAAAAGCCTTTTTAGCCTCCTCCCTTTTTGTTGTAGTTATATATTTCCCTGCATAAATTAAAAATCTCGTTAGATAAATATTATAATTCTTGTTTTTAAACATTAGACGTTTAAAAGAACTAAGAGGAAAATATTTACCCAGATATTTATAATTTCCGTTGATCTCCCTTTGTTCCTGATGTTCTAAGTTTCCTTCTGACAACGCTTTGCTTCTAACTAGATTATTCTTTATAATAAGTCTACTGGAAATAAATTCTTCTTTCTCTTCAGCTGAGAATGATTTTTATTTTACCTTCATATATGAAACATTTTTGCTGGATATAGAGTTTTGGGTTGATAGGTCTGTTATTTCAGCATTTTGAAAATGTTGTTCTACTTTTTTCTGGCCTTCATTTCTGATGGGAAACCTACAGCTACTCAAATTGTTCTGTATGAGTAATGTATCATTTTTCTGTGGCTGCTTTCCAGATTTTTTCTTTGTCTTTAGTTTTCGGAAATGTGATGACAATGTGTCTGGACTTAGATCTTGTTGGAAACTCCTGCGTGGGGTTTCCTGAGGACTGGGAATGATGAAGACAAAGTTTCTTAGAAAGAAGCAAAGTGTTGTATCGTCGAAATGTATAAGTTTCAACTATTGCAGTTAAATATGTTTTTATATTATTGGATGACAAGTTAGAATGCCCTTGGGAAAATACACAAAATATAGTATTTCAGTGATTGTGAATATTGCGTCTTTTCAATAGGGGACTCTTCTAAGGGATTCATAACATAAACATACTAGTATATTTAACAATATTGCCCGGCATGGTGGCATGCACCTATAGTCTCAGCTGCTCAGGGGACTGAAGTGGAGGGTCTTTGGAGTCCAGGAGTTTCAGCCTGGGTGACAGCAAGACCTCATCTCTAAAAATAATTAAAATTTTAAAAATAATAATAAATATTTCTAAAAGATAGAGGCAACTCTATAAAATCTTAGAGATGTTTAGAAAGTTGTTTAGGAATGGTTTTAGTCCTTGATTTACCATTACAGTTTTTTTTTTTTTATTTTGAGATGGAGTTTCGTTCTTGTTGCCCAGGCTGGAGTGCAATGGCGTGATCTCAGCTCATTGCAACCTCCACCTCCCAGGTACAAGCGATTCTCCTTTCTCAGCCTCCCAAGTAGCTTGGATTACAGGCTTGTGCCACCACACCCTGCTAATAATTTTTGTATTTAGTAGAGACGGGGTTTCATCATGTTAGTCAGGCTGGTCGCAAACTCCTGACCTCGGGCGATCCACCCACCTCGGTCTCCCAAAGTGCTGGGATTACAGGCGTGCACCACCACACCTGGCCTACAATTTTTCCAGATTAAATTTATTTATAAGTGAAGCATGAATTGACCAATATCCTATGCTATGCAAGGTAAGTTTTCCCATCTGTGTTTAATATTGTGGCCATTTTTTTCTACTTAAATGAAATGTTTCATAGAGTAGTATCTATTTGAGGTTTTGTTTTGTTTGAGATGGAGTTTTGCACTTGTTGCCCAGGCTAGTGCAATGGCGCGATCTCGGCTCACTGCAACCTCCGCCTCCCGGGTTCAAGAGATTCTCCTATCTCAGCTTCCTGAGTAGCTGGGATTACAGGCGCATGCCACCACACCAGCTAATTTTTGTATTTTTAGTAGAGATGGGGTTTCATCATATTGGTCAGGATGGTCTCGAACTCCTGACCTCAGGTGATCCACCTGCCTCAGCCTGCCAAAGTGCTGGGATTACATAGGAGTGAGCCACCATGCCTGACCCTGTTTGAGGTGTTATGTGGTACTATCAAGTAGCCATTCTGGTTGTGACAGTTTTTATCTTCATGGATCTTACAACTTGATGGTCATATGGTTCTTTTGAAACTTGACAGGCCAAATTTTGTGTATCTGTCATGGAATCTTTGAACTTCTTCATGGATTTATTTTACAGTTTCATATGAGGCCTTTGCATAACGATGTTTAGTCAAAGCATCCCGCTTATAGTAATGAACTTTAAGGTATTTCTGTGGTATCTACAATATTGTTTCTACCTTTATGATAGCAGTTATATTAGGCAGCTACCATCAAGCCATCAATTAGTTAATGTATTCATTGTTTTTTAAAGGATATCGGAGGAAACTCTTTGCAGCATTTCAGAGAAATGAATTATTCTAAAAGCATATCAGCTATTCGTGTATATATTTACTTTTAGTAAGTTGCTCTATCTTAGTGGACTACAGTTAAGTCACTTGATCAGTCTAGCTTCTGGTAAGAAATTGAATTTTACCACAGTAACTGATGTACCTCTTGCATATCAAGCCTGATATTGCTGATTTTTGTTTTTTAGATAAAACCCATTAACAAACAGTAAAGTAGGATTTGGTACTAGAAAATTCAAAAGTTTTGTTTTGGACTTGAATACTTCTTGAGTTATGGAATCACAATCATGAGATTTTCCTTGCAGTAGGTAAAGGTTGTTGAATTAACACTGTTACACCAGTGGATGGTAATGTGAAAAAGAGAGAGTAACAATATTTCATAATTACTCAAGTGACAGAAATTTTGGGTGGTTTCCTTTAGCAACAGGGATTTACTATGCATGGTAACCTGAGGTTTAAAGACCTAGTATAACCTCTGAAGATGCTTTGATTAATTCAGTTGAGGTTTATAATTGCTCTGAGGCAGGGAAGCTAAACCGTAGCTACTGAATTAAGGTATACGATTTCTTTCTTTGTTTTTGTTTTTTGAGACGGCTCCTCACTCTGTGGCCCAGGCTGGAATGCAGTGGTGCTATGGCTCACTGCAACTTCCGCCTCCCAGGTTTAAGCGATTCTCCTGCCTCAGCCTCCCAAATAGCTGGGATTACAGGCACTCCCCACCAAGCCTGGCTAATTTTTGTATGTATGTATGTATGTATGTATTTATCTATTGAGACAGAGTCTCTGTTGCCCAAGCTGTAGTGCAGTGGTGCAATTTTGGCTCATCGCAACCTCTGCCTCCCAGGTTGAAGCGATTCTCTTGCCTCAGCCTCCGGAGTAGCTGGAATTATAGGCATGTGCCCCCACACCCAGGTAATTTTTGTATTTTTAGTAGAGACAGTGTTTCACCATGTTGGCCAGGCTGGTCTCAAACTCCTGACTTCAAGTGATCTGCCCTCCTCGACCTCCCAAAGTGCTGAGTGAGCCAGTGCACCCAGCCTAAGATACGCAATATAATAGGCAGGTGGGGTTTTTGATGTCATGTTGTTAATGCTCCCTGAACACAGTGTACTATTTTTGTACTCAAAAAGATCTATGATTATGTAGGAAGACTGTCTAGACTGAGGGCTGTCTAGCTATCTGATCATATATAGGACCTTACTGCATTTTTTTGGGGAACAGATCCTATCTATTGCATTTGTAGATATTACGCTTTAGTGAATAAAGAAGGGTTCTTCTTGTGGTCCCAGCAATATCATTTACAGATTAGGACCGTTAGAGAGTTTTATTAAACCAAGAGAGTTATATTAAACCAAGATAAACTTTATTTTCTCTCAAATCTTTTATAATTTGTTGTAGAATTTCAGATTTGTCTTTTATTTTTTTCACCATCTGTTACAACCTATTATTTTTACTATAAAACCTTTTTTTTTTTTGGTTATTTCATTTTTCTTGTTACAAGTCAGCACCTGTCCTGTTTTTTTTTTGTTTTTTTTTTTAAATTTTGCTTTACAGACAGCTTTAAAAGCTTACTAAGAAGGATCTGATGTTCTATAGTAATGGGATTAATGAAGTTGTAGTGATGTCCATTTAACCCATTTATGTTAACTTTCTTAACAAGTAAAGTTGTCTATCTACAATTTTAGATAATTCCCTTTGGAAATTTAGAGGAAGTACAGGGTATTGTTGGGCGCTAATGGCTCTCTCAGAGCAGCATCTTTGGATAGATTTTGGGTAGTTGTCCTTTTGGGTATTAGCCAGTATCAGACAATATTGGTTCCTTTAATGGCCCTTTTACTTGTCATATTTTCAGGTATCCTTATCTAAACCTCCTGAATCTTACAAGACAAATCTTGTGGTTGTTTTCTCTAGAGAGCCGGAAGTTATATTAATTTCCAGCTTGTTTACTTCTTAAGGCTCCATGGAAATGTCTGGTCATATATTGGACATTTTCTAAATTGGCGATTTAAATAACAGGAGAAAGTCTTCTGAAATTGCCTAATATGTTTTATGAAATATTTTATACTGTTGAGTTATTTAAATCTTCTCTTTTCTACTTGTTGCTTTGTGTGTGTGTGGGTGTGTGTGTGGGTGTGTATTGGAGGGGATAATCATTAATTGAACTAGTACAGATCTGTAGTCCAGGGCAGTGTTACATAACAGAGTCCTGAATTCTGTGGCAAATCACTGAAAATCTTTGTTTATAACCCTTCACTTGGATCTACACCAAAGTTTTAATTTAACTTCTGTAGACCTGGCTTCTGGCCTGGTAATTTAGTGTGATTTTATTTTTTGAGAAAACTCTGAAGAAAGGATGGCTTGCATTGAAAGTTAGGTAAAACTTAGTAGAAAGAAAAGATTTCGGCTGGGCATGGTGGCTCACGCCTGTAATCCCAGCACTTTGAGGGGGCCGAGGTGGGCAGATCATGAGGTCAGGAGATCGAGACCATCTGGCTAACATGGTGAAACCCCGTCTCTACTAAAAATAAAAAGAAATTAGCTAGGTGTGGTGGCGGGTGCCTGTAGTCCCAGCTACTTGGGAAGCTGAGGCAGGAGAATGGCATGAACCTGGGAGGCAGAGCTTGCAGTGAGCTGAGATCATGCCATTGCACTCCAGCCTGGTCAACAGAGCGAGACTCTATTTCAAATTGAAAAAAAAGAAAGATAAAAGATTTCAAGGAGGGTAAGTTTCAGAAGAAACTTAAGTTTTGGAAAGAGACTGTTTAAAATTATTAAAATTTTGTTTGAGGTTTCTGCATACCAATTGAAGAAGCTGACAATTGACTGTTTCATGTTTTGTCTCATAATTTTTTCAGCTACTCTTAAACATATTACTTACTGATTTTAACATATTGGACGTTTCCTGTAATTACCAGTTTTGTCCTAAGTCAAAACTCTTTTTTTGCAATTTACTAAGGAAGACGCAAGCGTTAGAATTATAATGCAACTTTATGTAAGAAGCAAAAGTTCTTCCAAGAGGAGGTTGAGACTTTGATGTAGCATGACACATTGAGGCCACTTTGGCTGGTCAGCAGTGTTTGTGAACAGTGTCTCAAGTCCCCTGACCAAGCAGAGGTTAGGAAGCTTTCTTAAAGTCAGAGATCTGATGGTCATTGACCCCAGAATACAGAACAACGAACCAAATGATCTTTCTCACAAGTGACAAGATAGGGAATGCCCTCATAAAGGGCAAATTTCTATATAACGTTATATTCACTGGACATGTACTTTTTTCCCCACTGTAAGTTCTGAGTGTTTTAAATACACTCTAGTTCCATCTGTAAATCTTTTAACTGTGTTCTAATTTTTTTGTAGCAGTGTAAATTTACTTTCAAGTTTGTACCATCCTAACAGAAGCAAAACCACAGTGTTCTTAGGTGTTTTTTCCTCCCTGGACAGTGAACAATACTGTAACAAATGTGTCTTAAGAAGCATATCTGTGTTGACCTGAAACTAAAATAGATATGTTGACTTTGAGTCTTGATTTTAATTTTAATTATAGATATATCTTTAGAAATGAGTTGCACAATTGAGAAGGCACTTGCTGATGCTAAAGCTCTTGTTGAAAGATTAAGAGATCATGACGATGCCGCAGAATCTCTGATTGAGCAAACCACAGCTCTCAACAAGCGAGTAGAAGCCATGAAACAGGTTTGATTTTTCTTGTTCATTCCATTTATCAAAAGCAGTCATTGACATTTATGTATTGCTGGCTAATTAGTATCTAATTTTTTCAACATTCTCTAAAATTTTAAAGTAGCTTGACCTGTGTATTTCAGATTTACTTTAATTTTGTCGTGTTCAGGTGACATACATGGACATATATTTCTAAACCCCAGATTTGATCACTTATTTTGCTGACAAAGTTGCGCATTTGAGTTTAGAAAATAAATGAATTTGTTAGATCTAGAAACATTTGACAAAGACCAGATAATACCTTTTACTAATGTTGGTACACATTTTGTTCTGTCTTGTATAATGTGGAAATGTTCATATTTTTCTTTATAAAAGTACTTAAGGTGATGCTGTTTAACAACAAAATAGCTTTTGAAAATGATGCAAGGTAATATGTGATTTACACTCTGTGCAGTTATTATACCCATACTTGCTGCCTTATTTTTCATTCAATGCTACCAATTAAAGAATACATAAAAAGGGCTTTCTTCTTGCTATTTTTACTGTTGTGTAACAGAATATTCCCATGGGCCACGGAGTTTAGACACTATTTTAACCTTCTGGTAAAAATTTTCAAGTCATTTAAGAAAATTATAAAATCTTTGACATTATGATGGAAATCAGACGGGGAGAATGTATATTCACAGCTAACTCTCCTCATCTGTTTTGTAAAAGGAAGCAATTCTGGGATAGTATTTTTAACAAAGCTACTGGAAATAGTGGAGCAAGTTTAGTTATTTGGTTTTACAACTGTGTTGCCCTAAACAGATTACCTGCATCCCTAACCAACTGTCCAGCTAGACTCAGGCACTTCAGTGAACATATATCTGGTATTGAGTTGTTAAAAAGGGAGTTTCACATCTGAGGTTAAGAACCAGGAGTGTTCCAATGAATATATTACTAAGTGTCTCATGAGAATGCCTTGAAAATAAATTAGTGCAATTGTAAAATAAGATTCTCATTTTCTTAATGGAAAGTCTTTCTGCATTTCTTTTGTACATGTGCTATTATTATTATTAAGATATTCACATACCATAAAATTTACTTTTTTGAAGGGTACAGTTCATTGGATTTTAGTACACATTTGCAGGTTATACAGTATAACCACTATCTGATTCCAGAACATTTTCATCACCACAAAACCTTACATCCATCAGTGGTCTCTCTCTAGTTTCCCCTTTCCTCAGTCTCTGGCAACCACTAATATTTCTGTCTGTATGGATTTGCCTATTCTGGACATTTTATATGAATGAAATGATAAAATATGCAGCTTTTTGTGATTGGCTTCTTAACATAATGTTTTTAAGGTTCATCTATGTTGTAGCATGTTATCCGTACTTCATTCCTGTTTATTACCAAATAATATTGCATTGTAAGGATACAGCACATTGTGCTTATCCATTCGTCAGCTGATAGGCATTTGGATTATTTTACTTTTTTGGCTGGTAAGAATATACGCTACTATGAATATTTGTGTACACGTTTCTGTGTGGACATATGTTTTCAGTTTTCTTGGGTATATATGTAGAAGTAGAATGGATGGGTCACGTAATAACTCTGTTAAATTTTTTGAGGATCTGGCACGTTGTTTCCCAAAGCAGCTAACACCAAGCTTGTCCGACTTGTGACTTGCTGGCTGCATATGGTCCAGGATGGCTTTGAATGCAGCCCAATACAAATTTGCAAACTTTCTTAAAACATTATGAGATTTTTTTTTTTTTTTAAAAAAGGTCATCAGCTATCATTAGTGTTAGGGTATTTTATGTGTGGCCTGACAATTCTTCTTCCAGTGTGCCCAGGGAAGCCAAAAGATTGGACACCCCTGAGCTACATCATTTTACGTTCCATCAACAATGTATGGAAGGTTGCCGTTTCTTCATATCCTCTCCAACAATTGTTATTGTCTTTTTCATTATAATCATCCTAGTGGGATATATTGAATTGCATTCTCCTAATGACTAGTTATTTTAATTAAACATCTTGTCATGTGCTTATTGGCCATTTGTATATCTTCTTTAGATAAATGTTTATTCAAATCCTTTGCCACTTTTAAAAATGGGGTTATTTTCATTTTATTGTTGAGTTGTAAGAGTTCTTTATACATTCTGGATACTAAGCTCTTATCAGATATTTGTTTATATGTATATTTCAGATATATTTGTATTTATATATCAGATATATATATTTGCAGATATTTTCATCCTGCATGTTTTTTCCCCATTAGTATCAGGAAGAAATTCAAGAACTTAATGAAGTCGCAAGACATCGGCCACGGTCCACATTAGTTATGGGAATCCAGCAAGAAAACAGACAAATCAGAGAATTGCAACAAGAAAACAAAGGCAAGATACGTTACTTTTTGACATTAATCCCGTTTCTAGTCTGTATTCCTGAATCATATTTATTGCTCTTTATCCTGTCCCACATTTGAACATCTGCCTTGCTTGACATCCTCTTAGATTCTCATCCTCAATAATCCAGTTAGCACTGCTGTTGTTAGCTATGAAATAACTCAGCTTCATTCTCTGCAGTCCCACTGCATTGGCCCCCAGATTAGATGCTCAGTCTCTTGCCTGAAATGTCCAAACTTATCTCCCTGATTCCGGTCTCTCTTCCTGCTTCCAGTCCAAGCTGTCTTCAATATGACCATCAGATTGATATTTCAAAAATCAATCTGATCGTGTAATTCTTTTTTTTTTTTTTTTTTTTTTTTTTGAGACGGAGTCTTGCTCTTTCACCCAGGCTGGAGTGCCGTGGTGCTAGCTCAGCTCACTGCAAGCTCCGCCTCCTGGGGTCATGCCATTCTCCTACCTCAGCCTCCCAAGTAGCTGGTACAACAGGCACCTGCCACCACGCCCAGCTAATTTTTTGTATTTTTAGTAGAGACGGGGTTTCACCGTGTTAGCCAGGATGGTCTCAATCTCCTGACCTTGTTATCCGCCCGCCTCGACCTCCCAAAGTGCTGGGATTACAGGCGTGAGCCACTGCGCCCAGCCCTGATCATGTAATTCTTTTGCCTAAGAACTTTCATTGTATATGTATTACCTCTTACAGGGACCCTAAAAATCAATTCCCAGCCTTTTTTTTTTTTTTTTTTAATCTTATTCCCACAGCTTTCTTCACCGTGAACTCTTTGCTCTTGCCAACACAAATCACTTCCTAAACACATCATCTGTTTTCATGCCTCCCTGCTTAGAAGGTCCATTCCTTCACTTTTCAACTGAGGGAACTCACACTGTACTTTTACAAAGCTTCCACCAATTTTTTCCCACAGATATCTCTTAAATCTATTTGACTGACACTCCACTCTGCACCAACCACATGCTTGTTTTCTCTGCTAGACTCTTGAGGTCTGTGGCCCTTTGGTATTAATATAGAGAGAGCCTGGGCTGGTATTTAATTGCTGTTTAGTACATCTTTGTTGAAATGATTCTCAAAAAATAAGGTTAAAATGCTCATTCAGAAATCTAATAAGGGCCTTCATTTGGTGTCTCTTATTGTTATATGGCTAGATTTTTGTGCATTGTGTTTTCTTTTTAAAATGTCCTATTCATAAGTTGCTTAGTGGAAAATTTTATGTACTTTTAACTCAAGTTGGAATAAAGTACAATATTATTCTTGATAGAATTGCGTACATCTCTGGAAGAACATCAGTCGGCCTTGGAACTTATAATGAGCAAGTATCGAGAACAAATGTTCAGATTGCTAATGGCTAGCAAAAAAGATGATCCGGGTATAATAATGAAGTTAAAAGAGCAGCACTCCAAGGTAATCCATTCTATAAATGTGACCTGAAATGGAAAAGAGAGACGATTGATTATCCTGTGTTCAGATTTTTTTTGTAAAAAATCACAGGTATCTAGTAATGGCATTTTAACATGATGTTGAATGTTTCATCTTTTTAATTGCCATTTTCTCCTTTTTCTTATTTTTCCATTTCTTGCTTGTTATGTATCATTTTCTGTTTGATTTATAACTCTCACTGTTTCTTAGAAACTTTAATTTGTACATTGAAAAATAAATTTCATTTTGGATATAAAGGTAAGTCTGTTCTATTCAACATTATTTTTGTAGGGCTATATGCTTTTAAGAAATAGTTCTTAAAAGGCTGGGCATGGTGGCTCGCGCCTATAATCCCAGCACTTTGGGAGGCCAAGGTAGGAGGATCGCTTGAGGCCAGAAGTTCAAGACCAGCCTGGGCAACATAGTGCGACTCCATCTCTTCAAAAAGTAAAAATACTAGCTGGGTGTGGTAGCACATGCCTGCAGTCCTAGCTTCTCAGCAGGCTGAGGTGGATAGACCACTTCAGCTCAGGAGTTTGAGGTTACAGTGAGCTATGGTCATGCCAACTCCCATCTAGACAACCGAGTGAGACCCTGTCTCTTAAAAAACATAATTTTTTAATAATTTTTTTTTGTTAATAAATTTGTGTATTGACTTCTCTTGCATAAACAAAAAATACTGAAAACTTTTTTTTAAAACCTGAAAGCAGTTTAATGTAGATTTGTTTTTCTTAGGACTATTTTCTGAATAAGGCTAATTCATCCAGACTATAAATCATCTTGTTTATTATAATGGAAAAAACATGGGGTTGAGGAGAAGAACCAACATATTAAAATTTTGCTCCCTTGCCCCAGTATTATATACCAATTGACATCATTTTTTAGAAACAAAGCTGAAGTAGTTAGAAATTAGTGTTTTACCTGCTTTTCATCCCTTTGTCATCCCTGTGTCTATTCCCTTTGGTATGGCTCCATATTTTATGGCAACTGCTATGAAGACAAGTAGAATAATCCTTTCTCACTTATATTTATTTTAAACTGAGTTTTAGTTGCTGATATGAAATAAAAATATTAAACTAGATTATGGAAACTAAGCTGTTATCTGTATTAGATAATGATGATCTGACTATTATTATCAATATTACTTAAGAAATAGTGATTATGAGCCTTCTTTTCCCCATTTGTTACAGCAGAAATAGGAAAGGACGTCTTTTTATATTTCTCTATTATTGAAACACATTTTAGATTCTTTAAACTACTTCTTCCATTTTGGTGCTTGTAGGTGTTTTTCACTTATTAGTAATTAATTCTATTAGAATTAAATACCTATCAAATAGCTCTTTATATGCCTTTATATATTAGAAAACCTAATGATAGGTACCTCTTATGTCAACCAGTAAAATAATAAATTAAAAATCTGTGTTTAATTAAAAAACAAAAGTTTTCTAATTATGCTATTCATCTCCTAATCAAATGGCAATCCGTTGATGTTTAAGTGGTGATCTTTTGAATACAAAATGTAACTATTGTTAATGAGACCATTCTAAAATCATTTAAATTTAAAGGTATAATAATAACTATAATAACTAAGACTTTTTTAAAGGCACTAAGAGGAGTTGACTTAGTATTATTAGTAAAATAAATGTAATCTTGAGAATTTCTAAAAGGTTTGTATGTTTTATAACCTAAAAATAAAATGTTAAGGATCTCAAGGGAAGAATACCATCTCATCTGGTAGCAACTATGACAGAAGCAAATGTTTTCTAAAATGCATTAGATTTTACTATTCACCAGAGCTGGTTTATTAATTAGTAAGGTTAAACATTTCCTAAGATAGCTGTAAGCCATCCTTTTTTATTATGTAGACTGAATTCTTCATCTAAGTTCAGATGATCCTTGCCTCCCATAAAATGACTATTCAGTTACTTGTTATTAATTCTCACTAATACATATTAATGTTTGTGATTTTGATTTTTCCCAAAAAGGAGACACTTTGACTTAATTAAACAAACATTAATACTTGCACTGGATTGGTTATGGGTAATAATAAGATGAATGTACAAGCTTGCAGTATAGTGGGAGATGCAGACACAAACATAACAACCTGTATAAGGGAGGGTTTCATGAATCCCAAAGTAGAGATATGAATTGTTACTGGAATGCTAGAGGGAGCAATATTAACTGTCATAAGGAAAATCTGGAACGGTGTCAAGGAAGGGAAGAAAATCTGTCTCAGTCCAGCCTTGAATTAATTATGGGCAGGTAGGTAAACAAGCAGAAGTGAATGGGCAGAGAAACTTGTATATAATAAAAGCACAAAAAGTATGGTATTCTAGGATGTGTTTAGGTACTAGTGCTCTGATATGCCTAAACACAAAAGTAATTTTACAACACATTTAGGGCTAAGAAACAGAGTTACAGATAACAGCATTTTGGATTGGAGTAAGAGATCCTTTCGAGACTGTTGTAATACAGAACTTTGCCCTTACCTAGAAGTTTTTGAGCACATACTTAAAAAATCAGTAGAAAGTTTGAGAGCTCATTTTTACCCAAATGATGATTTTCATGTTATTTTTGAACAGATGCCTTTTTGGAAATCTTAAAAAAGCAAACATTTCAAACAGTTGGCTAACACGCATGAACTAACACTCATTCAGTTTTTAAATTACGGATGATATCCGTATTAACATTATAATGACTCTATACTACAGATTGACATGGTACATCGTAACAAGTCCGAAGGATTCTTCCTTGATGCATCTCGACACATCCTTGAAGCACCTCAACATGGACTGGAGAGAAGGCACTTGGAAGCAAATCAGAATGTACACTAAATAAACAGTCAACTTTTGGGGTGTGGATGGAAGGGGGGTCCATTTCAAAAGTTCTTTTACGTTGAATTTCCCTCCCAGATTAGATCAGCAAATAAATGAGATTCGTTAAAAGAATGTTGTGTCGTTAATAGCCATGCTGTTCAGTGTAGAAACTTTAAATTTCTCATTAATTTTCTGTGTGTTATGTACAGCCTGTTAGATATTTGCAGGTTTTATAGGTTATTCAGTCCAACTCTTTATTTATTTGCTCTTGTTAGCTGTTGCTGTAAAACAATCATTTCCTTTCTGGACATCAAAGATGTTTTCTTGGCATTAATTTTAACCTGATTTCATAAAAATTTTGGTCAAAGTATTAAATGCTTTAATTCAGATTGTGGATAGTTTGTAGTCCTTTGATTTTGCAAATGAAATTAAAATGCCTTTGTTTAGATGTTAGGATTAAGTATAGTAGTTCTCTCTCCATTGTGTCTCGACTTTTTTTTAACTCACTTGTTGCAGGTCTTTATTGAATAAAGGAGGAATAAACCTAGACAGGGAGTTAGAAACGAAAGACATTTCAAGACAGTTCAAGGGTTATGTTGGTGATACTTCTTGTCTTCCAGACAGTTTTGAAAGCACAGATCTTGCCTCTTGTGCTTGTTAAAAAGTCTGTGATACTTCTCTGAAGATTTTATAGTTAATAAGTGAATCATTACCCTGGCCTATAAAAATGCTGTCCTACTTGAAGTATTGGGTTTTTTCTCATGATGAACTTTGTTAGACTTGGTACTGAAACAATCAGTAGTTTTTTTCCTTCTATTTTAAAGGCAAGGAAATACTTGCTTCAGCCAGGCTTGGTGGCTCATGCCTGTAATTGGGAGGCTGAGGTGGGCGGATCACCTGATGTCAGGAATTGGAGACCAGCCTGACCAACATGGTGAAACCCCATCTCTACTAAAAATACCAAAAGTTGGCTGGGCGTGGTAGCAGGTTCCTGTAATCCCAGCTGCTCGGGAGGCTGAGGCAAGAGGATTGCTTGAACCTGGGAGAGGGAGGTTGCAGTGAGCCAAGGTCTGGCCATTGCACTCCAGCCTGGGCAACAAGAGCGAGACTATCTCATAAAAAAAGGGAAAGAAATACTTGCTTTCTGTGTAGTTTTTTAACTTAGGTCAGTGCCATAGGACTGACCAAATCATAAGTTGAGCATGCTGTTGGTATTCAAGATTTTTACTCATTACCCTTACTCAGTTTGCTGCTGCAATGATCTGTACTTACCTGCTTTTACATATTATACTTCCTTGACAATGGGAGGAATTTTAATGATTAACTTGCAGAATATGACATATTTTTCTTCATATCATTCTTCCTACCATAATCTAATTCAAAACTATCCAGTAGAACTTTCTGAAATGATGGGAATGTTTTTTCTCTGTGCTGTCCAGTGTGGAAGCCAGTAGCCACATGTGGCTATTGGGCACTTGCAGTGTCACTAATGCAATTGAGGGACTGAATTGTTAATTTTTAAAAGTGTATTGATTTTAATTAAGTTTAAATAAGATTGTTTTGGACAGCACAGATTAGCCTTTTCTAGTACCTTCTTGCTGAGTACTAGCAGTGTTTAGGTTTCTCCATTAGAAGGACCTCCATTTTTGTTGGTTAAGAGGTTATTAAATGTGGTTTGCCAGAGATACTATTGTCATTTCTTCCAGCTTATTAGTTCCGTGGGTTTCTTGGAGTACTGTAAAATCCTTTTTACAAAAAATATATATATAATTACTGAAGAGACAATGTTTATTTGGGGAGTTATTCATTTTTATATTTAAGTCTTGGGCTTAATATGATAAAATATCTCTCAATTGCCAGTGAATAATGGTGTGTAGAAGCTGTTCATTGAGAAAATGATTATTCTCAAGTTTCTGTTGATTTTAAACCTTTTTTTGTCTGTCTCTTACACTAGACTGTAAGCTTCTTCAGATCAGGGAACATGTCTTAACAGTCTTTGTATTCCTGTTGTTTAGCATAGTGCTGGCACATCATAGGTGTGCAAAATAAAATGAGATTGGAAGAATTTATGCTACTTGCTGCGCCTAACAAATGTGGATGTCTGTATTACAGTGATACTATATTTTCAACAGTTGGCAAAGAAGGCCATTTAATATTTTAACACTGAAAAGCAGAATTGTGCTCATTTTATTCAGTATTTATCATATACCATACACTAAATAGAAGGCAGATGTAAAGATGCAGTTCCTGCTGTCAGAGAGGATTATGGCCTAGAAAAGGTTACAGATTGGATTGACATAAATTTATAGGCCTGAACAAATACAGAAAAGATTTCTAAATCATTGACGACTTCAGCGAGGAAAAGAGATTGAATGCGTCGGCAATTTTTATCTTTCACATTACTTTGAACAATAGTGTATGTAAGTGCAAAAAAAAAGACAAAGTTGATCATTGTGGTGAGAGGAATGTAAAATATGAATATTTTTCTTGCTGCTAGGTTTAGTTTTATTGTGCTGCTTATTCTTAATTCTAGTCCTGACAAATCTGATTTCAAAAGCCCATCTGTGGTCAACCAACTTCATTGTTAATATTTGTTTTATTCATATTAAGTGACAATGTAAGAATATTCATGTTAAGTGGTACTGCAGATTTTATAAAAAGGAGAGGATCCAAAAATAAAGTATTTTGCTGATTTCCAACTCCCATCCCTCTCTTTCAGGAACTGCAAGCACATGTTGACCAGATAACTGAAATGGCAGCAGTAATGAGGAAAGCCATTGAAATTGACGAGCAACAGGGTTGCAAGGAACAAGAACGAATATTTCAACTTGAAGTAAGTTTTACATTGCAAATGTAGATGAAAACTGTGCATACAAAGATTTATGCCAGAAAATATATCCCATTTTTAAATAGATATTTACTTTTCTTGGGTACTGGTAATGGTCTCCTGGATGCTGTTTATGTGGGCATATTATGCAAGACCATTTATATGGTGATGCAAGAATCTCGGATTATTAGTAATTTACAATATATCAGTAATGTAGAAAATTGATGTTTGATCCTATATTGCTTATCTTATGAAGTGAATGTACTTCTTCAATTGAGTAATTTTTAAAATTTTGTTTATTCTATTTGAGATCATAGTGATACAGGGCAATTTTTTTTAATCCACAAATATTTAGGGGCATTCTTACTTTTTCTGGATTCTAAAAACCTTTGTCTCATCTGTCCTTTATTTTGTGATAGTGAAAGTACCAGTCTCTGAATAACTGAAATCAGTACAATAGACTTTTATGCTTTAAGAGCTTCATTTTGAAATCATGGTGGGGAATCTGTTTTAGAGTACTAAAATTTAGAAAGTGAGACTGAATTTAGAAAGTGAGTACTAAAATTTAGAAAGACAGTGATAGAGAATAAATTATGAAAGGTTATTGTTAAATGTCTACAAATATTTTTACAGTAACTAACCAAAAGGAGGCCGGAAAGTAAAGTTATTTACCAGTGCCAGATTTGGTCACTTACTTTCCTTCTTGAAAAATATCATCAGCTACCCTTACTCTGCTGCTCTCAAATACCAGTGAGATAAACTTGTCCTGCATTCTGTGCTATCATGGAAAGTAATAAAAATACCAAAAAGTACTGAGAGATTCTAGCCTATTCACTGGCTTTATAAGTTTAAATAAAAATAAATCTAGATGTTATTGTCTTCATCTCTAATGTGATTGTAAAATAAGGCAATTTCTGAGCTTCTACTTACAATTGTAGCTGCTTAATTAGACGGCTTTGCAGTGGTGGAAGATGTTGAACACAATTCCTAGCTGCATAAGTGTTCTTTAGATTCAAGTTGCCAACTGCATATATCATTGAGTAGATTAATACCAATTACAGAACTTGCTTATTTGTTATACTTTCATATGTTTAGTTTTTCCTAACATATGTTTGTGCTGTTGTAGCTACCTCGTAGATGGTGACTGCATTTTTGTTTTTGCTTGCCTTCTTATAGCAAGAAAACAAAGGCTTGAGAGAGATCCTTCAAATAACTCGAGAATCATTTTTGAACCTAAGGAAAGACGACGCATCGGAAAGTACTTCTTTGTCAGCGTTAGTGACCAACAGTGACTTGAGTCTGAGGAAGAGCTGAAGAGCTTCTGAGTCTGTGAGCTTCTTACATGACTCCAAATGGTCAAATAAGTGAATGAATGAATGGACAGAAAATTCAATCCTTTATTTTTTTCTCTGTAAATATGTACAGTGCACTGGCTATGAGATAGCAACAAAAAAATGCATAGTTAATGGTCATAGACTTTATTCCAAAACATAATTGGAAAATAGAAACTGAGCCATTGCTAGTTGGTAGAGAAATGAAAGGTTTTCACAGTGACTACTGAATATACCAAGAGCTTTTGGCAGTACTGCTGGCTTTCTGGGTGATTAATTAGGTAAACTTGAATATTCCCAATAAATGTTTGAGAATTCATAAATTATACCAATTTAAAAATATAAATTTTTGCCACTGTTTTGTGAACGGAAGATTTGTATCCTAAATTTCATCCTTCTTATTTGGCGTCAAAGTTAATAAAAAGTTTATGTACCATGAGACTTCTAGTGATTGCCTACTTTCACATTTATTTAAATTTTTGTGAAAGAAAATTTAGTTTTAAAGGCTATAGGAATGTGTTATATGTACCTTAAACAGATAATTTAATTTTAGCAATTTACCATAACTGATACTTAGCTAACAATTGTCCATAACTTAGTTTAAGTGTAAGAAATATCATTTCAGGAATGAAAAAGAAGGAATACTACTTTCTAAGAAAGAAGATCTTATAATAGATATATTTAGTAGGTTAAACTACTTTAAAAGGATAAGTTTTGGTTCAAAGTTGATAAAGAAGATGAGATTTGTTTTTCTGTTCTCTGGCTGATTTTTAAGGATATTATGTAGTTCATTTAGTCAACAGACTCGAAATGTTTGATATAGCAAGATAGGTATGGTAATTTCAAAGTGAATTGGGAATTCCTCTGGCTCATATAACCCTTTTTTTTTCTTTAAGTATTCTTGAGATACAAAAAAAAAGGTAAATTAAAATTTCAAAAAAAAAATTCCGGATCTGTTTTTAAGCTCCATCTGGTCTTCATAACCTGTAACTTTTTTCTTAAAACCTTTCAGCTGAAAGTGGGGTAGAGGTGGAGTAATCTGTGGATTTGTTTCTGTTGTCTTTTAAAATGTCAAATATGTAAATTTTTAAAAAAACCACCAGATGCAGAAATGTGCTTTGACATCATTTGAAACCTAAATTTTCTTATGTTGTGGTGATTATATTAAAAAGGGATAAAAGAAGAGTGTCAAACATGATTAAATATATTGTACTTATTTATGTTGAATACATATTAAGACAAAATTATACTTTGAGTATATAATTTGTTAAATATTACTTTATATGGTAATTGTATGTATAATTTCGTATATTGGTAAAATTTAAAACTACACTTTAGAATTTTTTTATCTTAAGTTTGGGGTGAGTGGGGTCGATGAGACTGATTGAATAGAAAAGGGCTAATGGCCCAAACATGACATAGATTTCTTTTTTCAGTCAGAGGCCTTATTTGATATTTTATAAATAAATGACAAGTTTTTATTTTGAAACTTTTTTATTGTTTTTGGGAAAGTATCCCTTAATTTAATGACACATTCATTCAGATACTTTTTATCCCTGATAATAAAGAAACGAAATAAGCTACACAATTGAGATTAAGTCTGAGGCAGTTCATTGAGGCAGCTCTGCTATAAAAGATTGCTTGATAAATAATTATTTTTGTAAACAAGTTGGATTAACTTACTGGTCTTTTTGCTTGGATATGAATTTAAGGTCTTCATGTTTAAAAAGACATTTACTTTGTTATTTAGTGACACTTTTCCATCTTTTTTTTTGGTTATTGTTAAACAGAACCTTAAGTTTATGTTTGAGGTATGTACTGTATAGGAACCTATTTTATAATTAAAGATGAGTGATTAAAATTGGTATGGTCCCCAATTTAATTTGAAAAGTGCTTACATTTATTCTTATATGTGGTTTAATTTTAAGGTCTTTTGTCTCTTCTTACTACAAAGCAGCGACCTCTATCTGTATGCCTTAGGAATTAGCAGCTTCTTAGTGTGGGATCCTGCAGAATTTCTTAAAATCTGTAGTAGGTTGAGTCATGTCCCCTAGAAGGTTAAGTCTGAGTCCTAACCTGATACACCTGGGAAGGTGACCATATTTGGAAATAGTCTTTACAGATGTCATTAGGGGATCTTATGATATAATTACCCTGGATTTAGGGTGGGCTCCAAACCCAGTGACTAGTGTCCTTATAATAAGAGAGAAGGAGATATGAAACACAGACATAGCTGCATGAGGACAGAGGCAGTGAATTACACAGGGACTGCTAGTCACCACCAGAAGCTGCAAGAGGCATGGAATGGGTTCTTCACGGCCTCCAGAAAGGACCAAGCCTGTTTGATTTCAGACTTCTGGCCTCCAGAACTGTGAGGAAATAAGTTTCTGTTGTTTTCATTCACCCAGCCTGTGGTAATTTGTTACAGTAACCCTAGGAAACTTAAGACATCATTTATTTATCATCTATCAACTATATTTTTTATTTTATATAAGAAAGAACAGCTCTTAAAAACCAATTATTTATAACCTCACAGATAATTTCTGCTCTAATTTTATATTCTTCAATATCAAGGTGACTTCTAAGATTTTATAGAAATAAATTGCTTCCCTGTAATCTCAGCACTTTGGGACGCCAAGAGGGGTGGATCACTTGAGGTCAGGAGTGATCTCGAAGACCAGCCTAGCCAACATGGTAAACCCTGTCTCTACTAAAAATACAAAAAGTTAGCTGGGGGTGGTGGTGGGTGCCTGTAATCTCAGCTACTCGGGAGGTTGAGGCAGGAGAATCGCTTGAACCTGGGAAGCAGAGGTTGCAGTGAGCCGAGACTGTGCCATTGCACTCTAGCCTGGGCAATAATAGTGAAACTCCATCTCAAAAAGAAAAGAAATTGCTTCAATGAAAAATGGAAGATCATAGATCCATAACTTAATCTTGGTGGTCACTACCTTTTTTCATTGTCAGAGTGAAATAGAACATTTTTTAGTAAAATACTGATGAAGATAATTTCTAATTGGAATTTGAGGAGACATTTTCCTTTTACCTCACTGGCTGCTCCTCAGTCTCCTTTGTTTCTTCTCTCTGACGTCTTAACATTAGAGAGCCATTGGGCTCAGTCCTTATACCTATTCTGTGCAGTATCTCTACTCACTTTGGTGATCTCCCCCAGTCTCATGATTAAATACCACCTCTATGCTTGATGGCTGCTAAATTCAGTTCCAGCATAGACCTCTCATCCCAGATTCATGCAGCTGTGACTGTCGAAGAGACATTTTAAGCTTAAGATGTCTAAAGCCAAACTCCAGATCTCCCACAACCTCTCCACACTCTTTCCCATCCTGCTTGATGACAACTCCATCCTTTGAGTTGTTAAGGCCAAAAACCTAGGAGGCAACTTTGACTCCACTTTCTCATACTATGCATCCTGTTCATCAGCAAATCCTGTTGTTGGCTCTTCCTTCCAAATATATCAGAATCCAACCATTTCTCTCCTCCACTGCTACCCCTGATCAAAGCTACATTATGGTAGTGTTAAGGTATACAAACTGGAGTCAACCTAAATATCCTACAGTAGGGGAATAGTTAAGTATCAGTATACACTCAATACAGTTGATTACACTCTGGCTTGAAGATGCTAGCAACAGGAAGAAAAAAGTACCTAAATTTGCATTAAAAAGCTTAACATAAATTACATATATAATTACAAATATGTAAAAATCAGATGCATACAGGGAAATGTCCTGAAACAAACAGCATCAGTATTCTTCCAGCTAATTGTATGGTTTAGCCAGTCAGTTTCTGATGCCTGTAAATCAAGCATTTTGTAGCTACCATTATGGAGTTGTAATTTATTCATCAATTCCCCCAATTGATGGCTATTTAGTTTGCAAAGTTTAACATAAAATAATGCTGCAGTAAACATCCATATACATACCTTTATTCATTGTAATTTCTAGCATGCAAATTCCCAGAAGTTTGTTAGGTCATGTTTTATTTTTTAAATGAAAAAATAAATGTACACTTAAAAATCTAGCACAGTAAAAAATTTGCAATTCAGAGTAAACCTCTTCCTACAGCCTCTTGTCTTCCTAGAGGTCATAAGTTTCTTGTGAATCAGAAAACTTGTTAACCAAAAAAAGTGACTGAGGCAAGTGTCTTTGATAAATCAGGTTTATTGAGCCAAAGTTTAAAGACATGCCAGGGAAAAAATGCAAGTCACATGAGCATCTGTGACCTGAGCTTTCTAAATAGGGTTTTGGAAACTCATTATTTACGGGAGAGAGTGAGGAGGGAAAAGGGAGAGGGGTTAGGCAGTGAGGCAAATGATTACCTTCTTGTGAGGCTCTGATTAATGCTCAGTAAATCTATGTTTCATATAAGATAAGGTAAACTGAAAAAAGGTAGTAAAGACTCAATTATCCATCTGTCTCAGGGTAGGCAGAAGAGTGGTTGATCTTGTCTCATCCTTATTCTGTACATGGGAAGATAACCTTGTTATCAGCATTGTCAGTGTGAGATTTAACAAAACTTGGGTTTAAGAGTTAAACTTAGGGTTGCAGACCCAAGGTTACAATTGGCATGTGTTGGTTTTATAGCTCTCCACAATGAGAAGGGGAGGCCTTGAGGCTTCTGTTAATACTCCCCCTCCTACACGGGACATACTTTTGGCTACTCCTACTCAACCTCCAAGTTTCAGCTGGAATGTCACTTCCTCAAGGGCTCCTTCCCTGGCATCCCACTTTCTACCTTTACCCCATTATACATTTTCATTGCATATTATACATCTTGTGTAACTGTTTTAGTATCTGTCTCACTTCACTCCAGTCCCAGACAGCAAAGACCATGCCTGTGTTTTCCATCTCCGAGTGCTTAAGGCATTGCCTGGCATACAGGAACTCAACAAATATTTAATGAGTGAATGTGAGATATAAGTCAAAGTCTCACTATCATATATATATAATTTTTATGTATTTTTTTGAGACAGTATCTTGCTTTGTTGCCCAGGCTGGAGTGCAATAGTGCAATCTTGGCTCACTGCAGCCTTCACCCTCTGGGTTCAAGTGATTCTTCCACCTCAGCCTCCCAAGTAGCTGACAGGTGTGTGCCATCATGCCTGGCTCATTTATATATATATATATTTAGTAGAGATAGGGTTTCACCATGTTGGCCAGGCTGGTCTGGAACTTCTGACTTAAAGTAATCTGCCTGCCTCAGCCTCTCAAAGTGCTGGGATTACAGGTGTGAGCCACCACACCACTCCTGTATAACAATTTTTTAAAAAATCTTAAGCTTGATCCAGACCTACCAGCCTCTCCAGTGTAATGATTACATGGTAGTCCCTGGGTAAGTCCAGAGTTCCCACTAACTTAAGCCCCTCTTTGTGTCAATTTCATAAAGAGTGGTCCTTGCAAATACAATGGCCAAATTGCCAAGAGGCATTTCAATCAACAATCAGGGTAAAAAGGTTTGCAACGTGAATTCTTTTGACATAACAAAATACCACTGACTGAATGGCTTAAACAACAGAAATACGTTTCTCACAGTTCTGGAGGCTGGAAGTTCATGACCAAGGTGCCAGCAGGGATGGTTTCCTCTGCTTGCAGATGGCTACCTTCTTGTTGTTCTTCACACTGTCTTTCCCCTGTGAGCACATGCACCTGGTGTTTCTGTGCCCTAATCTCCCCTTCTTACAAAGACACTAGTCAGATTGGATTAGGACCCACTCTAATAGTCTCAATTTAATTTGGAACCTCTTTAAAGGCCCCATCTCCAAATAAGGTCACATTCTGAGGTACTGGGTGTTAGGGATTCGACATATAAATTTGTTGGGGGGCACAGCTTAGTCTATCAGAAAACCATAGATAGCTGCCCTCCCAACAAGGGCTGGGGTACAATGAGGGGCTGTGCCTTAGGGCAAGTCCCTGTTCTCAGGAAATTAGAGCCAAGAACTCTGGGTTTGAATGAATGGTACTAACAGTTATTAAGTACATCACCTAGGAGTGAACTTTGGACCAAGTTTCTACAGGTGATGCTGTGGAGATACGGATATTGGAAATTTTAAATATTATGTACCAATCATTTGAAATAAATGGTCCATTACTTCAGAGAATTAACTTGGAAAAACATGCTATCACTGTGTAAAATTAGTAATTTTCAAAAAGAACAATAAAAAGTAATATTTATATTAGAAACATCCTATCAATTCGTCAGCAGAAGAAAATAGAAAATACCTGGTGCTTTACATCTTCATCATGACGAGTGTAAAGTACATTTGGATAGGGAGTCAGGCATCCCAGTTTTGGTCTGAGCACTGTTACTTCTTGATAACTCTGTGACTTCGTATCATTAATTTAAGAATTTCCTCAGGTATTAAATAAAGAGGTCAGTGAACATGATCTCTAAAGTCCTTTGAAGGTTTAATATTCTAGCAATTTCTTTGTTGGAATCAGTTTTCTATTTCACCTGCTACAGAAAACTCAACTGGCCTGTGGTACAATATACCTAGTATGGTTTGGCAATCTGGTAGCTAACCTATAGCAGATAAAATTTTCAGAAATTTCTGAAAACATTTTAAAGAACAGTTCAACAGCGTTTCCTATAAACTACTACTTTTCTTTAGTTTGACACACCTGAAGTGCTAATAACACCAAATTAATCTTTTAACACATTGCCCCAGGTTTCACTTCCTGTTAATTATCTTTGTGATTTTTTAAAAATGAAGAACTATATTGTTTGCCCATATTAAATAACTTTTTTATAGCTATGAAATTCCTTGTGTCTTGTTGCTATTGTACAAATATAATCTGAAAAAATTTATGAAAGTATTTAATGAAGCTTTTTAGCATTTTTTTCAAAATAGGGATTTATTATAAAAACTATACAAACTTTTTATCATTCACAAATTATGAAAAATTTTAAACAATTTGTATCCTCCCTCCAAAATAGTGTGTTGTGTCTTTACAGTCTTCACTGGCAGTACATTCAGATGGTATAGAAACCAACTCACAAACATTCCATATAACTTTGTTCCTACAGTAAATAATTTAAAAAAACTTTTCATCAAGTTTCAGTGTTACTGAAGTTAGTTATAGACAGTAAGCATTACAGAATAAGCAGTAAATGGTCACCTGCATTGAATTTTTCAAAGCAAAAATTGTTTTGTATTTTGTATATTGTTTTATCCTGCCCCAAACACTTAAAAGTTAAAGATTTTTCCAGTTACCTGAAACTTCAAAAATCTATTGTACTTTGAAAAAACTTTAAAAAGCAGCATCATTTAAATAGTGGTTAACTCACAAATGTGTATGCAACAGCGTTCACCAACCCTAATACTCAGGCCTGCAGAGGCACCAGCTCACAATAATTTAGTGCTCTGAAAGCTGGGGAGAAAGCCCCTGAGTAGTAAGTATGCAACCCAGGGTGTCGGGTGCTTTCTTGTGGTGAAACAAGGGTGTCAAAACTGAGGGGACTCTCCAAGGTCCTAATGAAAAGCAGCTCCTCTAAACGCCTGAATCCTTTTTGACTCCACCCTCATCACTTTAAGGATGAAGCCTTTCTGTACAAAGGCTTTGTACAGAAAAGAAATTATTAAGAGTTATATTTTATACTAATGCTAACACAGCTAACTGAGCAGAAAGAACTATGAAGTACAAATTTTTCTAAGGTTTTCTTATTAATGGCAATATAGACTTATCTATTTATTTATTTATTTATTTATTTTGAGACAGAGTCTCACTCTGTTGCCCAGGCTGGAGTGCAGTGGCATGATCTTGGCTCACTGCAACCTCTGCCTCCTGGGTTCAAGCAATTCTCCTGCCTCAGCCTCCTGAGTAGCTGGGATTACAGGCACCTGCATTACAATGCCCAGCTAATTTTTGTATTTTTAGTAGAGATGGGGTATAGGAGTATATATTCTACTATACTAGAATATAGTAGAGACCACTATGTTGGCCAGGCTGGTCTTGAACTCCTGACCCCAGGTGATCCATTCACCTCGACCTCCCAAAATGCTGCGATTATAGGCGTGAGCCACCGCACCCGGTAGGCAATATTGATTAAGGTGGGGGTTATTTCCTAAAAACAAACATAAGCCATATGTCATCTAATGCAGTAAAAGATCACCTGTTGACAGTATTTTAAAAGGCCTTGAAAAAAAGGGGGCACCTTTATTTGGAATATAAATAAATCACCCTTGTAAAATTCTATTATCTATATAAATTGGCCTATTTTCAAATAATAATTTAGCTATTTCAATGACCATTTTAAGCCATAAAAGGCAAAAACAAAGGGAACCTCCTGAATTGTACACTTAAACATGAATAAGAAGGTAAATTTTATGTGTATTTTATCATGATTTAAAAATTTTTAAACAAAAGGGTAACTTTTGGATAATGTATGATACTAAGAAGGACATGCAACTAAGTAATCAGACTGCTTTTAGTAAGAAAATAAGTTGCTTTTGTTTTTTTCTTTCGCTTTTTGAGATAGGGTCTCTGTCACCCAAGCTGGAGTGCAGTGGCTTATTGTAGCCTCAATCTTCAGAGCTCAAGAGATCCTTCTATCTCAGTCTCCTTGGGAGCTGGGAGTAGGCACATGCCACCATGCCTGGCTAATTTTTTAATTTTTTTGTAGAGATGGGGTCTTGTCGTGTTGCCCATGTTGGTCTCAAACTCCTGGACTCAAGCGATACTCCCACCTTGGCTTCCCAGAATTGCGATTACAGGTGTGAGCCACCATGCCTGGCCTGCTTCTCTTTTTGTATTCTAAAATTCAAAGGCCTAAGTATCAAATCCCTAAATGTCCAAATACTGTCACAAATAAAGACTCAATAATAAACTCCCTCCAAAAGTTCAGACAAACTCAGGTGAGAGACTTGTTTCAAGGGGTTATAAAAAGAAACACCAGGGCTCTGTAGGAGAATCAGTTTTTAATTTTTTAAATGTATCTATTTAATAGAATAAGTTGATCATAGATTTGTAAACCAAAAGGTAATTTCTCAAGTATTTGGAAATAAGGAAAAGCCTCCCTACCACCAACCTTTTGGCCATCTTTCTCATTCTCTTAGAATCATCCTAATCCCCTAGTATACCCTTACCATATATCAATAAGGGCACCATAATATTATGCAAAGCACAGATCTATATGCCTGATCTCTTATTAGACTTGCACCAGAGACTGCTGAATCACTCCAGGCATGAACTCCAAAGCTGAGGCACACTAACCAAACCCCTGGACATCTACAGAAGCAGGGGCGTTCTCTCTCCAGCTGGCTGCTCCTTCTGGAAGAGCTCTTTGATCTGAGTTAATCGGCCATAGAGCCTCTCTCTCAGCGGAGGAATGTGGTAGCTAGGGTCCAGAATGTTCGTAACTCGGCGCTCTCTCTCTTGCTTCCATAACTTGTATGGGTGGGGAGGGAAGAATGGTCGTCCTCTCTCTCTTCGAATCTGTAATGTAATTCCACTTACAGCCAGCATGCCCCATACTGCCAGGATAATAAAGTCTAAAAAACAGTAGAAAAAGTACAGTTTGAACTCTAGTATTTTAAAATCTAACATAATAACACAACCCTTCATGGACTAAATCTGTATCTTCCTTTCTAACAGACTTTCTGGTGAGTTAGTCCAAACACATATGTAGTTCCTCACTTACAAACCAAGGAATCAGTGGGGAAGCCACAGTCTTATTTTTGAAACTAGGATTTTTCTATTACAGGCATTTGAAAGTCCAGACAGGTTGTAAAAAAATCAGTTGTTTGGATCCTTGGCCTTCCAACATTATGTAACAAGTACCCACAGTTGGTTGTGTGTTTTTTCAGAGGGAATTCAGGGAGGAAAGCAGTGATCTAGTTATACTTCACATATGTACGTCATGTAACATCAGATGCCACCATGCTCATTTCTTTCCCATTCCACTCCATATGGGGCCCTACTGCACTCACAGTGTAGGTATAGGAGCGCATGAAAAGATTCAACCAATTGTACTGTTTTTTGTTTTGTTTTGTTTTTTTTGAGATACAGTCTCGCTCTGTCGCCCAGGCTAGAGTACAGTGGCGCGCTCTTGGCTCACTGCAAGCTCTGTCTCCCGGGTTCACACCATTCTCCTACCTCAGCCTCCCAAGTAGCTGGGACTACAGGCACCCACCACCATGCCTGGCTAATTTTTTGTATTTTTAGTGGAGACGGGGTTTCACCGTGTTAGCCAGGATGGTCTCGATCTCCTGACCTCGTGATCCACCCACCTCGGCCTCCCAAAGTGCTGGGATTACAGGCGTAAGCCACCGCGCCCAGCCAGTACTCAGCTTCTAGTAAAAGGTTCGGCAAAACACTGTCTGGTACTTAAAATTTGCAAGAGTTTTAAGGTTTTCGAGGATTTCGAGGTCTCTACCATCAACCTCTTATCCAAAGGGAAAGCTCTGGATGGTAGAGGGAAAGATTTGCCCTAAAATAAAATCGCAACAATCACAATTGTGCTTATGCAATATATCTTCAATTCTAAGACATGCTTTTTCACTCTCCACACTTCAACATTTCTGAAGTCAACGTATCTTACAATCTAAACGATTCATGTGGCAGTCATTTTTTTCTTCAAAAAATTTATAGAAAATCTGTAATGGATAGAATCTTACAAGTGAGGGAAACTACATGCTTACTAATTAAAAACTATTTCAACTAGCAAACTGCATGCTTCATTAAAGGAAGGAAACAAGGGAATAACTTAAAATTCAATCAGGTTGTCATTCTCATCCCTCATTCCATCCCCACCCATAAGTGTCAAATGTCTTTACTGTCAGCATTTTTCTCCCCACTGAGAATGACCAGGTAAACCTAAATAATCTTGGAAATTTCTTAAGGAAATTCATTGAGTAGATTTTTATCTTCATCTTAAAATTTTAAATGCTTTGCTCCCACGATCCTAAGTTATCATCACGGAGGGTTCTCACAGCGTTGTTATGCTGTGTTCCCTCCTTTTGTCCCAGTTGACTTTCTTTAAATTTAGACTCCAAGTGCTCTGGTTAGCATAGGTGGGTCAAGACTCCTACTGTGCTGTCACACTGGTTTTTGGATTTAAGAGTCTTACCATTAGTTTGAAAAGGCACATTTGTGAAAGCTCTGTGGAAATCCTTGTTGAGCGCTCTCTTGAGTACATTCAAAGTGATGTAGGAAAGGCTTGTGGACAAGTAACTGCCAACGGCTAAAACCACCGAATAGGAGCCAATGACTCCACAGGTCAGTATGTTCAGCTGTGGAAGAGTGGAAGCGTTTAGGCATCATCCGTGGTAAAACAAAAATAGTTTCTAACCCTCCACTGGCTTCAGTCACAGGAAATCACATCTGCTCCCTAAGGCATGAAAAGGGACCAGACCCACTCAGAGCTGAACAGAAGTTCCCTGGAAAGATAAACTGAAAACAACCTTCAACATCCATATGAGTTCTTAAAACACAGTTCAGCTTATCCAAATACTATGGAAAACATCTTCCCTGTGAAGGAACTTCAACAATAAAATCTAATTAGAGGAAGAATCACTCTTCTGAAGCCAGCTGAAACTAATGACCCATCGGGTTGGTGTACTAGAGTAAGCACTACCTTCTCTGCTCCCACTTAAAAGCATACTGACTGGGATGCTCCATTTGATGGGGGGGAAAAAGCCAAACACCATGTGGTAATCATAAATAGAATTTCCTTTGCTTTCATAGTAACAAGGCTATTTAGAAGCAATCATCTGATACAGATAACACAGCCCTCCCCAGTAAACATGCAAAATGATGAAATAAGTGATCAGCTGAACACTGGATAACATAATGAATAAATCTAACTTTTGATGAAACACTTACTATTCTTAGGCAGCCCATGAAAACTACTGGAATGAGGATAGCTATGCAAGAGAAAGTGACCCAGAATACACCATCATCATGAAAAATCTTTAGGTTTCCTGAAAAAGCAAAAAGAAACTAAGAGTAAACAACAGCTTTACCACGTTAGATTTAGTTTCTTGGAACATATGAACACACATATACATCAAAGGCTTAAAGTAACAACCAGGGAATATGTTGGCAACTAGAAATGAATTCTAATTTTCTTCATTTAACTGTCAATACAATCTTCTTTGAAGGATGTGTTCTAGAAAGTGGGTGGAGGGAATCAAGCAGGTCAATGCTCTGCACATTTATTAACAATCATTTAGAAGAGACTGGAATAGCCCAAGCTCTTCCATTCACTAGCTCTATGAACTTGAGCCTCAGTTTCCTAACCCTCAAAACGACATTGAATTATATCTCCAAGCTCTAAATCACCCGTTAGCTCTACATTTCTGACTTCATGATTTCGTACTGCAAAATAAAAAAATATAAATAAAAGGCATTCAAAGTTAAGAAGTTAAGCCATGAACCCAATGTAAACAGCAAATCCACTTAACAGATTTTTACCATCAAAGCATGTCCTGTCATGCCACTGCACACTGTGACGTGTGATTTCCTCACGTATCAGGAAAGAGGAACCAACCAACCATCTGCTCTTCCTAAACCCTTCTCCTGCTGCTGGACTCTAAAATGCTGCACAACTTAGGCTGACCCAGAACAAATATATAAGAACTCCTCTTTATAAATTAAGTTTAAAAAGCAAGAATAGCCTGACTGCTGTTTAATACTGACACTGGCACCACCGTTCAGTCCATCTGCAAATGGCCCCATGCCTCAAGACCTACATATCCAGGTCAGAGTGGAAGAGTGGGAGTCCCTCGGCTACAGGATTGGACCTTGAGACTCCATATTCTCTGATGCCAACAGCAACATGCCATTGAGGTGAACTTACAGATTATATTCTCTAGTTTAACTATAAATTCACCTTCACAAAATACATACATGGCTTTTTTTTAAAAGGCTTTCAAGAAATCTAGGTATTAAAAACAGTTATGATGTATGCATATGAAGAACGGACCCTTTCTGAGAATAAGCTCATTGCTTCCCACATAAGGTGAAAACTAACAATCTAATCAGATTGTAGCGGTCAGCCAAATATTTTTCAAATGCTTATGCTTAAAAATATGCATAGGCCTCCTGGCCGGGCATGGTGGCTCACACCTGTAATCCCAATACTTTGGGAGGCTGAGGCGAGCAGATCACTTGAGGTCAGGAGTTTGAGACCAGCCTCGCCAATATGGAGAAACCCCATTTCTACTAAAAATATAAAAATTAGCTGGACGTGGTAGTGCGTACCTGTAGTCCCAGCTACTCGGGAGGCTGAGGCAGGAAAATCACTTGAACTCGGGAGGTGGAGGGTGCAGTGAACCAAGACTGTACCACTGCACTCTATCCAGAGAGACAGAGTGAGACTTTGTCTCACGGGGGAAAAAAAAAAAAAATATATATATATATATATATTTCGTGTGTGTGTATGTAGGTCACGTGCAGTGGCTCAAGCCTGTAATAACAACACTTTGGGAGACCAAGGTGGGAGGGCTGCCTGAGCCCAGTTTAAGACCACCGTAGGCAACAGTGAAACTCTGTCTCAACTAAAAATAAAAAATTAGCAGGTATGGCAGCACACACCTGTAGTCCCAGCTACTTGGGAGGCTGAGGTAAGAGGATGGCTTGAGCCTTGGAGTTTGAGGTTGCAGTGAGCTATGATAGTGTCACTGCAGTCCAGCATGGGTGACATAAAGAGATCCTGTCTCTAAAAAATAAAAATATGGGTTTGTACCCACTAGCAGTGAGGAGATGATCACTCTGTCCTTGAGCTATGAGATAGTTCATAAATAAACATCTATAAAGGGAATACGCTAAAATAATTTTTAACAATAGGAATAGTATGTCAAAAAGTTTAGAGACAACTGCTCTAGACTTTTATAAAGATGAAAATTAAGAGACCTCTTTACTTCTGTTTTCTCATTCCTCACATCTGTCCTATCAGATCGTTTCACAGATGATGGAACAAAGTTTCAATACCTTGTCCAAGGTTACAAGCTAGAAAGAGAACTAGTGACAGAGCCAGAACGCATAGAGAGGGTTTTTTCCTGACTGTATAATTTATGCTCATTCAACTCATGAAAAGTACATTAAATTAATAGAAATTCTGACCTATCATCCCTGCATCCTCTAAGCATTAACGAAAGCGGGGAAGCCTATTAAGTAATAGTTGGTTTTTGTGGTCTTTTTGTTTTGTTTTGAGACAGAGTCTTGTTCAGTCGCCCAGGCCGGAGTGCAGTGGCACCATGATAGCTCACTGCAGCCTCAACCTCTCAGGTTCAAGCATCCTCTAGCCTCAGCCTCCCAGGGTAGCGTGCACTACAACACCTGACTATTTTTTTTTTTTTCCAGTAGAGATGGGGACTCACTATGTTGCCCAGGCTGGTCTCAAACTCGAGCTCAAGTAATCCTCCCACTTGGTCTCCCAAAGTGCTGGGATTATAGGCATGAGCCACCATGCCCAGTCATTAGGTAGTATTTTATTTAGCACATCTTGGGTAGAGCCTTGAATCTGTATTTTCCAAAACATCCCCATGTGAATCTGTCATTTAGCTGAGCCTACACAACACTGCTTTTCATCAGACTATCCAGATAAAAGGCTACCTGTAGCAGGGCCAGAAGGAATATGCTTGCCTCTAGGTTTGCTAAAGTCAGAACAAAGGGCTTTAGACAGTAAACACAGGTTGTCAATTCTCTGTAGTCTTAGAAAAAAAAAATCTTCAGGGAGATAAGGGACACATGACTTGTACTCCATTATATCCTGCATTCTCTATAGAGTTCACAGTCTCATGAAATGGCTATTTTTATATCTAAAGTCCCATCAACTTTATTCTAGTGTTTTAAGAACACTGCCACAGAAAGGAAACAGCCAAATAGAATACTTTTGAGTACAGATACTTTGTTTTTGACAACAATCAGGAAATGTAAATTATTAAACAATGGCAAAGAAAGTTAACTTATAAGTTAACCAGATTTTAAAAACTGATAGCAATTGAATTACTTTTTAAAAAAACACCAAAAAACCCCAGAACCATCCCTGTGCTACTGCCCCAGGGTGATTAAGTACCTCAGGGACACCTGGGGTTTGGCAAAGGGTGGGAGTGGAAGTTGAGGGTACAAGACCAGAAACAAAGTACCAGGTTCCCCAACTCAGCCGCCATCAGAGCAGTGCCCCTTTACCTCCATTATTTCTAATAAACACACACCCCTTAACACAACAAACAGATACAAAGCTACCTCTAAAGACCTTCTATATTTCATCTAATGTGCCTTTGAGGAAGCAGGGACTTTTACTGGTACGGGTGCTGTCTGAAAGCGTCACACCATCAATGCATCTGCAGAACTCCACAGAAGCAGCATTGACATGCAACGCCACTCCAGGATGCAAATCCAATTAGGCAGTATTCAAACAGTGACTCAAACACACAAAACATCAGTTACTTATTGCTTACCCAGTGGAGTAAAGAAAGTCACTGATGAGATGAGGAACCCCAGCACTAGTCCAACACAGAGCATGCAGATCGAGAGGATTCCAAATCGCCACCATACAGCTACCAAGAACATCCCACCGACGCTTCCAGCGACAGCTGTCAGAATCAGATGCACTGCACAGAGAGAGGATGAACTGCTGGATCACCGGCAGTACTTCCAACTGCGTGCCTTAGACATACAATACCGTTACCAACGCCAGCTTCAGCTTTCTGTAGGTCAGGCACCGAGGGCTCTTCAGTGGCACCACGAAGCCAGCATTGAGCAACCCTCTCTAGGGAGGGGTCTGGGCTGAGACAAGGAAATTAGCCAGGGAGCTAAACGTCACAGGACCAGTGACAGGCTTGGCTTGTCAATAAATTGGGATTGAGAAGGAAAAGGTGACAAGCATTCTGTCAAATGTAATGGGGCAGGGGGGTGTCTGTTTTCAGGTAAAGAAAACCTCAACATTTTGCTTGCTGTACATCTCCTATCTTCAACATATCACATAACCAGAACACAGGTCTATAATCAACATGGATCCTCCTTTCCCTAAGTACCAAGGAATTCACCATACAGATTAAAAACCCAGAAGGTCTGAATGAGTAGTTCAGAAAAGGTGTTCAGAGCCTAGGTGGACCATTATTTTATACGCGTAACAGGCTGTCACACACAATGCAGGCCAAACTGTAGAAGGAAAGGTAAAGTAAAACACAGCACCTGCCTTCTTGAATACCCAGTTAAACTATATAATTTTCACTTACCATCATACTTGATAGGGGTCAGTCTTGTAATCAGTATGTAAAAGAAGAATCCCATGATGATAAAGCCTATGAAGAATAATTCTAAGTGGCAAACCACCAGGAAAGGAAAAAAGCAAAACAACAAAAGCTATGGTTAGGCACTCTTTTTACAGTGCAATTTAAATAGTTAATCTACAAATACATGCTTAATCTACAAATACATGCTTAAGCTCCTGGAATTTACATGTTACAGCATTCAGAGGAAAAAAAACATCTGAAAGGCAGAAGAAATTCAGCAGTCATGGGAGTAGTTATTATTAAACAGATACAATATTGAAGTACTAACTACAGGATACACTTTCTTGTATATAGGTCAGTTTCTATTGTTAAATGGTTATTTGTTCATTTCATAGCTCATTTTAATATATTTATTTTTTCTGCTTAAAACAAGAATAGCACTTTGTCACGTGTGTCTGATATGAAATTACACATTTTAATAGTTTTGTAAGTAAAAACAAAACGTAAAAGGTAAAAGAAACCCAAACTGTTCCAAAGCAAAATATAACTTTTATATCTTCTTTTAATTCATCCTATCCTGTTTAGAATGATCAATCATTACCTTCATCCATTAAAACAGCTGGTAATGCAAGCATACAGATAACTTTGTTCCCACAAATAAGCCTAATCCTGATCATGGAGGCCACAGCTCTACCTATTTTCTTAAATTCTTCACAGTTGTTCTTGGTAATACTTGTACTGTATCTCAGTTTCAATAAATATAAAATGATACATATCAACATATCAAAAAAACCCAGAGTGGGACATGGTGGCTTGTGCCTGTAGTCTCAGCTACTTGGGAGGCTGAGGTGGGAGGATCACTTGAGGCTAGGAATTTGAGGCTGTAGTGCACTATGATTGTACCTGTGAACAGCCACTACACTGCACTCCAGCCTAGGAGACACAGTGAGACTCCATCTCTTCAAAAAGAAAAAAAACAGCTAGTGATAACTTTGAGACCACAGCTTAGCAACTAAGTTCTTTGTTACAGAATCAATCTACATGTTGAGATATTACATATTCTTCACAAAACTCTCTTCCCAATTAATAAAAAAAGTGTCATAACAGCAGGAAAGGAGTTGCTATTTCAAACAATTTGAGACAAGTTTAAAGAGCTTTATTAGATCAGGATTACAGTTGAGCTACCTTGATTCTCAGTTATACACCTTGTTGATTAAATAAGGATTTTTTAGTAATCAAAAACATCACTTATATAAAAGGCAGCCCAAATAATTCAAACCAATTCAGTGAGCATGATTTACATCCCAGTTCTTCAATGTGTTTCACGGATGTAGATGCTGGCGTTCCCTTTGGCATCTGAATCTCTCAGGTCTGAGCAGACATTTCAAACTCACTATACACTGCAGCCCCATAGCCTGATTTGTGCGAAACCAAGTCAATTGCCATCACCACAATCCACACATATTTTTACAAAGACAACCAACTTTTTTTTTTTTTTGAGACAGAATCTCACTGTCATCCAGGCTGGAGTGCAGTGGCACCATCTTGGCTCACTGCAACCTCCAACTCCCAGGCTTAAGCAATCCTCCCACCTCAGCCTCCCCATGTAGCAGGGACTACAGGCACACACCATCAAGCCTGGCTATTTTTTTGTATTTTTGGGAGAGACAGGGTCTCACCGAGTTACCCACGTTGGTCTCAAACTCCTAAGCTCAAGTAATCTGCCTGCCTCAGCCTCCCAAAGTGCTGGGATTACAGGTGTGAGCCACCACACCCAGCCCCAACTTTTCTTTTTTTGGTAGAGAAGGCATCTCACTATGTTGCCTAGACTGGTCTCAAACTCCTGGCCCCACATAGTCCTCTCACCTCAGTTTCCCAAAGTGCTGGGATTACAGGCATGAGCCACTGAGCCTGACCCTGACAACCAATATCTAATCTTGGTTATCTTTAGTCACCTAACAGATCTAGCAGCTGATAAAATTCACTGCATAATTGTATTCCCCTGTTAATGAGAAGGTTATACTCCACTGTAGGGAGAAGAGAAAAAAATAAAAATGCAGTACAACTCAGTAGACTCATGACTACAGACCCCAGCTACAAATCTATGAAGATAATAGAGATAAATAAGTGCTTACTCTCCTCACAGGTCATTCCCCGGCAACATTAAAGAGAAAAGACCGCAAAATGGAAACAGCAACTACATTGGACATAATACCTGTTTTCCAGAATCTGTGTCCAAAGAAACAAATGAAGAAACCAAGCAGGGCGAAAAGAGTGAAGAACACTTTGGAAGACACTCTTCCTACAAAATAATGAAAATTTAGTGGATAATACATCCAATTTGATACTTTGTATTAATATTTCTAGAACGCCTTCATCAAAAAAGCTAAGTGAACTGACATAATTTATCCCATACATGTATATTACAAATTTATCTTTAAAATACCCTTGCCACCCCTAATGAATGAACCTATGTAGACAATCAATATCAACAACTGCTGCTATAACAAAAAGAGAATCCAGACAATATATGCTTGCTGAAAGAGGTATGGAACACTTCCTATGACATGTTCCTGGGTAGAGTGGAGAGAAAGAGAGAGAGAGTGTTCCTAGAACAAATAATCCTGTTTCTTCAAAAAATAAACTGCATGGACAAAAGGTGGCGGGGAGTGGGGAGGAGGCGGTGGGGGAGATGGAGGGAAAATACAGGTTAAAAGAGATTTAAAAGATACATCAACTAAATACTATGTATAGATCTCATCTGAAACCCGATTCAAACAAACTGTGGAAAACAATTGAGATGACTCCAGAAGCAAACTCTGGCTGTTAATCTGATGCTATTAATGAAATATTTTCAATATTTTAAAATGAAAATTATGTTAATGACACTGTGGTTCTATTTTTTAAGTGCTTATCTTTAAGGCATACATACTGAAATATTTGTGAGTAACATGATGACCAGGGATTTGCTTTAAAATTATCAAGTGATAAAGGAGGGTGATGAGGTGGAGAGGTAGAGAAGCAGGTAGGGCACAGCTGAAACAAGATAATGGCCATAAATCAAAATTGTTAAGGCTGGATAATTGGTATATGGAGGTTCGCTGAAGTTTTTCACAATAAAAAATTTAAACCAAAACGCACAATTTAAAAACATGTATTACACGTGTAAGTCACACATACACAAACTACTACCAGTCTTCTCAATTATATATATTGCCTTGGAGAAAAATGTTGCATTACAACCAATGATGAAGCATGGTATCATTTAGTTTACTGACGAGAAAAATATGCTCACTAAATTCATCACCCACCATCATGACTCCATGACTCCTCAGAGATAAATGCAAGAAAATAATCCCTGAATGAAAAACCAAAACATCTATACAATCTCATGCTAAAATATAATAAGGTTGCTACAAATCAAAATACATAAAATGCCTAACAGTGTTCAGAATGGAGAAACCATGAAGACATACAGTAAAATAAGAAACACAAGACAGAAGAGCAGAATTCACAGGGGATAGTATATGCCTACATATCAGCTTTTCTGAGAATAAGGAGCCCATAAGAAAGATTAAACGATGGCTGCACGCAGTGGCTCACACCTGTAATCCCAGCACTTTGGGAGGCCGAAGTGGGCGATCACTTGAGGTCAGGAGACCAGCCTGGCCAACATGGTGAGACCTCCCCCATCTCTACTAAAAATACAAAAATTAGCCAGGCCTGGTGACACATGCCTGTAGTCCCAGCTATTCCGGAGGCCGAGGCAGGAGAATTGCTTGAACCCAGGAAGCAGAGGTTGCAGTGAGCCAAGATCAGGCCATTGCACTCCAGCCCGGGTGTCGCAGCCAGACTCCATCTCAAAAAACAAAAAACAAACAAACAAAAAAACCCCAGAAACATTAAACGAAAGATAAAAACACCACATTCTGTTTATTTCAGATCTGTGGTTGACTATCGTTCTAGAATTTAAGTTCTACACCAAAACCATTAAATTCGCTGGGATGATTTTCTCAAACGAAAATCCCGTGGAACTCTTCAGCAAGTATAATCACCAAGACAGCAAGGTCTTCCAACCCAATAAAAACTAAGACACAGTTAGATATTCTTCCATAACATTACAGGGGAACTAAATCCCTTATCACAATACCAGGAAGGAAGGAGAGAAACAAGTATACAAGTAAAGTGAGAGGGTATGGAAGGTTTCATCAAAAGCAGAATCTACGATAAAACAAGACATAAAACAGGCAGTCACTTTGGGGAACGAAAGGAGTGAATAGACTAGGACAGGAGCAAGTCGAAGGTTAAAGTGTCTTTAACTATGACAGTATTGCTAAGGGTTATGAACCACAGGGCAAGGTTTTAGTTAGGAGGCAATATGGATATAGCCTTCCTATTCCAAGCTCAGGAAAAGCACCCAAGTACTCATCAATTGTGAAAATGAGAGTAAAAATAGAACCAACATCACTAGGAAGGTTCAACTTTGGGCGGGAAGAACAACTGGCTCAGAGCTCTCTGTCTCCTAAGCCTAAGAGAGAGAGACAGGCCTGGGGGGCTTTCTATTTAGAAGCGGCTTTTGTATGGAGGGTTCAAGGGAAAGAAATGGGGGAACCGAGATACTTCAGTTCATGGGTTAAAAATACAGGGCCAGGCACAGTGGCTCACACCTGTAATCCCAGCACTTTGGGAGGCTGAGGCGGGTGGATCACTTGAGTCCAGGAGTTCAAGACCAGCCTGGCCAACATGGTAAACTCCTGTCTCAACTAAAAATACAAAAATTAGCCAGGCGAGGTGGCATACACCTGTAGTCCCAGGACTTTGGGAGGCCAAGGGCAGATCACCTGAGGTCAGGAGTTCAAGACCAACCTGGCCAACATGGTTGGTCAGGTCTCTACTAAAAATGCGAAAAATCAGCAGGGCATGGTGGTGCACGCCTATAATCCCAGATACTCTGGAGGCTGAGGCACGAGAATTACTTGAACCTAGGAGGCGGTAGTTGCAGTGAGCCGAGATCATGCCACTGTACTCCAGCCTGGGTGACAAGAGTGAGACTCTCTCAAAAAAAAATAAAAAAATAAATAAATACACACACACACACACACACACACACACACAAACTTACATCTGCCTAGGTCTCTTGCATTGTATCCCTCAAGGATCTTGAGTGGAAGATTGTCTAGAGTGGAAGACTGAGTGGTGACAAAGAGTCTTTGCTTGGCTAAATTTCAGTCAGTCTCCTGAACCCCCTCCTAGGCCCAGCTGAGCACATCTTTGCAAAATCCAGCTTCAGCAAGAACTCTGATAAGCCAGCTTAGCAAGAATCCCCTATGCTTGATATCAAATCACCCTCGATATCTAATCGAGTTCTTCACCCTCCACCATCCATCCCCCAGGTGATGTCTGACCACCGTGGTCTGTCTTCAGTAAGAATCCCCTTAGGTCAGTGCAGACAGAATGCCCCCTTGCCCCTCATGTTTCCCCTTAGAAATTTTCCATCCACTGACTCCCACCCTGCTCCGTGGCTACAAATTCCCACTAGCCCATGTTGTACTCAGGAGTTGAGCCCAATCTTTCTTCCCCACTGCAAAATTCCATCACGGTGGTCCCCGTGCCTATTGTAATACTACCCCCTACCTTGAATAAAATCTTCCTCACTGTGCTTTAACTAGTGTCACTGATTTTTTTTTTTTTCTTTAACAGTGGGGTATGGCTCTAGCAGAGGGAGAGAACCATAATCTCTGGCTTGAACACAACTAATAGACTTTCTTCTTCAGAGCAAAGCTCCTTGAAAGAGCTACTTGAACTTTCTCCAATTTCTGTGCTCCTAGCTCCCATTTGTTCTTGAACATGCTCCTGTCAGGCTCCCACCCCACCTCTCCACTGCAACAGCTCTCACTGGTACCAATGGCCTCCATGTTGCTAAATCCAAGGGTCATTTTCAGCCTCTTTCTTAGCTGACCTATCAGCAGCATTCGCAAAGTTGATCGCTTTCTCTTCCGTGCAATACCATCTCCCCTTGGCTTCAACAAACATCACTTTCCTTTTACCAATCTGGCTCAGCCCATTGGTAGGATCTTCAATTTCCTGAGCTCTAAACACCGGAGTACCCAGGGCTCAGTCCTCAGACCCCTCCCTTTTCTCTAAGTCACACTGAGTGTGCCTGCCTCTCTTGCCTCCCCTTCCACCTCTGCCACCCCTTTATAGATAACACCATCTAGCATGAGGCTTAAAATGCCATATATTCAGTCTGAAGACTTCCAAGATGCTCTCCAGCTAAGACTTTCCTCTGAATTCCAGGCTTTTATATATATGATCAACCATCAGTTAAACATCTGCACATAAACGTTCAATAGGGTTCTCAAACTGAACTTGTCCAAAACTGAACTCTCAATGTATCCTCCCAACCTTCTCCTCCAACAGTCCTTCCCACCTCAGTGAATGGTTGCTCTCTCTCTCCAGTTGCTCAGGCCAAAACCTACAAAGTCCTTTACACCTCTTTCTCTCAAACCCCTCATCCAATCCATCAGTACACTGTACTCCAAACATATCCAGCCACTCATGAGCCAAATCTGGGACAATTTGAACATGAAAATAAATGACAGTAAAGGATTTCATCCAGAGAATAAAATAGGAATCTGCAGGTCCAGGCTTAAAATAAATACATGGATAAATAAATGGGAGGGGAGGGAAAACTCTTCCTTAGAGTAGAATGGCAACAAATAAACATAGAAGGAGTGATACATTAGAAAAACACCATTTGGCAACCACCTAGTAATAAATGTTTCAGGCAAAGATCACTGGATGCCAAAACTAGGAAGTGAGAGTTTGAGAATGGGATATTTACTGACACTCGAAGTATTTTCCCTAAAGACACTTTAAAAAAGGAACAGTTGGCCAGGCACAGTGGCTCTCGCCTGTAATCCCAGCACTTTGGGAGGCCGAGACGGGCGGATCAGGAGGTCAGGAGATCGAGACCATCCTGGCTATCATGGTGAAACCCTGTCTCTACTAAAAATACAAAAAAATTAGCTGGGTGTAGTGGCAGGCGCCTGTAGTCCCAGCTACTCGGGAGGCTGAGGCAGGAGAATGGCATGAATCCAGGAGGCGGAGCTTGCAGTGAGCCGAGATCACGCCACTGCACTCCAGCCTGGGTCACAGAGCCAGACTCCGTCTCAAAAAAAAAAAAGGAACAGTTACTTCAGTAGCGAAACTTGGCAAGACACCACTAACCAAGTTACGAAGGGTGTCACCACCAGTAAAGAGACAAATAAATAAGGAGACAAGTGTCTCCTGCGAAGGACACATCACTTCCTTTGTATTCCTGCCAAAAAAGCATAATCAAAATTTAATTATGAGGAAATATCAAACTAACCCAAATTGAGGACACTCTAAAAAAATATAAATATTCTGTACTTCTCAAAAAGGTCAGGATCTTAAAAGATTAAAATTAAAAAAAAAAAAAAAAAGACTTGTTCCAGATTATAGGACTCTAAAGAGATACATCAGTTAAATGCAATGTGGGATCCTAAACTGAACTCTGGTGAGAGGAAAAAATAAATTTTGTTGATGGGGAGACAGGGTTTCGCTCTGTTGCCCAGGCTGGAGTATAGGAGCACAATCATGGCTCACTGCAGCCTCGACCTTCCTGGGCTCAGGTGATCTTCCCACCTTAGACTCCCAAGTAGCTGGAACCACAGGCAGTGCCACCGCACCCAGCTAATTTTTGTATTTTTTGTAGAGACAGAGTTTCGCCATGTTGCCCAGGCTGGTCTTGAACACCGGAGCTCAAGCAGTGTGCCCACCTTGACCTCCCAATGTGCTGGGCTTACAGGCGTGAACCACTGCACCCAGACAAAAAATTTTTTTTTTGCTTAAAAAGGACACTATTGGAACAACTAGCAAATGTGGTAACATGTGAATTAAATCACAACCATATCAATGTTAACTTTGTAATTTTGATAATTTTACTATGGGTATGTAAGGATATAAATACAGAAGTATTTAAGGGCAAAAAAGTCTTTATGTCTGCAGCTTATTCTCAAATGGTTCAGAGAAGAAAAGAGTAGTGTGTGTGTATATGTGTGTATACATATGTACACATACACAGTAGGCCCCTGAACAACATGGGTCCACTTACAGATGTTTTTTCAGTAAAAGTCACACTGAGTGTGCCTGCCTCTCCTGCCTCCCCTTCCACCTCTGCCACCCCGAGACAGCAACACCAACCCCTCCTCTTCCTCCTCCTCTTCCTATTCAATGTGAAGAGGATGAAGATGAAGGCCTTTATGATGATCCATTCTCACTTAATGAATCGTAAATATACTTTCTCTTCCTTACGATTTCCTTAATAACATTTACTTTTCTCTAGCTCATTTTATTGTAAGACTATAGTCTATGACAAATATAACATACAAAATATGTGTTAATCAAGTATTTACATGATCAATAAGGCTTCTCTGGTCAACACTAAGCTAATAGTAGTTAAGTTTTGGGGAAGTCAAAAGTTATACACGGGCCAGGTCTGGTGGCTTATGCCTGTAATCCCAGTACTTTGGGAGGCTAAGGCGGGTGGATCACTTGAGGCCAGGAGTTTGAGACCAGCCTGGCCAACATGGCGAAACCCCGACTCTACTAACCAGGCATGGTGGTGTGTGCCTGTTAATCCCAGCTACTCGGGAGGTTGAGGCAGGAGAATCATTTGAACCTGGGAGGCAGAGGTTGCAGTGGGCCGAGATCACGTCACTGCACTCCAGACAGGAATGAAACCCTGTCTCAGAAAAAAAGAAAAGAGTTATACACAGATTTTCCACTGCACAGGAGTCACCCCCACAAACCCTACACTGTTCAAAGGTTAATTGTATATAGAAAGAAAGAGAGAAGAAGAGAGAATGAAAAGCAAATCGCCTAATACATTAAGCTTTGAGGAATCTGGATGAAGATTATACAGAAATTCTTCATACTATTTTTGCATATTTTCTGAGAAACTATTTCAAGATAAACTGCTAAATATACACACACACACTCACACATATGCACCTCACAACACCTTCACTGCCCCCACTCTACCTAACCCACTGTTCTCTCTCCCCTGGATTACTTCAGTGGCCTCCTAACCAATCTGCATGTCTGCTCTTGCCTCCGTCTTTTCTCAAAAAGCAGCCAGTGATCCCGTTAAAATATGTCAGATCATGGCACCATTTGCTCAAAACCTTCCAATGCCTTTCCCTTTCATTCAGAATAGAAGCTAGAGCCCACACTACAATCTACAAGGCCACACGTGAGCTGCCTGCCCCCGCACCTCTCGCCTCACCTCTACTCCCCTTGCCCTCCTCGTTCTCCTGCAACCCCTGTCCTCACTAGAGCTCTTCACACCCTCAGGCAGGCTCCCAGGTGCAGGCCCTCATCCTGGCTGCTCCCTCTGCCTGGTACACGCCACACCCAGGTACATGCGTGGCACAGCAAGGACTGCCCTGGCCATTCTATCTATCTCTAATTTTCCTCTTACTGGCACATGTTCTCTCCCTTTCCTACTTTATCTTCTTAGCACTCACCAATTTCTCATGTATTACATATTTTATAAATTTATCTTGTCTGTCTCATCTCCCTCACTATAATATAAGCTCCAGGAGAACAAGTATTTTTGCTGTTTTGTTTACTGCTATGTCCTAGTGCCTAGAACAGAGAGCGGAATAATGTAGGGGCTCAAAAGGTTATGTGTTAAATGAATGAATGAGAACTAGACAAAAGCATTATCTGCAAGGCCAAAGGAGAATTTGTAAAAGTTTAAATCCATATACTCACCTAGGGAAGCACAACTACCCTCTCCTGCCTCAAAGCTGCAAGCATATGTGTGAGCAGGAACGTAGGCAGCAGATGTATTTAGAAACGGGTCCCAAACAATGACATTGTATATGACACCTTGTCCCGGGAGGGAGGAGAAGGAAATGCTTGTCTTATCATTAGCTGTTAGGGTAACCACCTGCAGCCAAAAATAACATATGATTAGTGTTTAGGGGATTTTTTTTAAAGCTATTCTGTGATAATCCCACCTACGTGTAATATTAAATGGTATATTTATAAATTATAATTCTTGTTTAAAATATTCACCAACCCATTTAATATGGTCAAAAGGCCATCTTACATGGTTTGTATGTGCTAATGTAAGCAAGCTCTTACACAAAATGCTTCCAAAGATTTTTTTTTAATAGTTTAAGGAAAATGAGATACAAATAATGTATAAATGCTAGTTAGGACAACGTAAAAAGGTTTTTTTCTCCTCTGCTAGACTATAAACAACGATGGGAACTGTATTTCTCTTGTGCACTGCTCTTTCCTCAGTGTACAGCCCAATGTCTAACACAGAGGATGTGTTCAATATTAGCCACAGACTAATGTAGACAGTCTGTTAACATCTCACAGACAGTACCCACTTATTTTTGTCTAACAGTCTCTGAAACAAGAAAATATTACATAAGGTTTTGCTATGTAGTAGTAGTTCTTAACTTCAGAAATTCCACTGTAAACTATAAAATAGAAGAAACAAATGCTTTATAGAACAATAATACCTATGTTCCTACTAATTGGAGAAAAATAAATATTAGGGTTTCAGGAGTAAATAATTACAAGCCCTACTACATCAGAGTACCACTGTTTAAAAATACTGCTTAGCCTTCAATAACTTGTTTCCTGGGCAAAGGTCTGATCAAGTTCAACAAACTGTTAATACTACTCCCAAGTTATCATGAGAAATTTAAACCACACAGAAAAGTTGAATGAATAACACAATAAATAGACTATATACTGCCTACTATCAACAATTGTTAGTATTTTACCATATTTGCTTCTCTATCACTCCTTTCTCCCCATCTCTGTTTTTTTCCTGCTGAAAGTAAGTTACAGATATCATGACACTTCACTGTGCATGTCCTACCACAGTGTTTCTCAAATTTAATGTGCTTGTGAATCGCAGAGGGGCAGTCTTGTTAAAAAGCAGATAAAGACATCATCTTAGATGATGCCAATGCTATGCAACCACCTACCACACTCTGAGTAACAAGGTACTCAGTACAGATGTAAGTCTAAGTACAGACTGGCAAGGGGATTACAACAGGATAAATCCATCGTAAAGTCAAAATGCATTTAATATACCTCACCCACCAAACATCACGGTTTTACCCTAGCCTACCTTGAATGTGCTCAGAACACTTACATCAGACTCAGTTGAACAAAATTATCTAACACAAAGGCTATTTTTTAATTATTATTATTATTATTTGAGATGGAGTCTCACTCTGTTGCCCAGGCTGGAGTGCAGTGGCGCGATCTTGGCTCACTGCAAGCTCTGCCTCCCAGGTTCACGCCATTCTCCTGCCTCAGCCTCCCGAGTAGCTGGGACTACAGGCACCCGCCACCACCACCATGCCCAGCTAATTTTTTGTATTTTTAGTAGAAACAGGTTTTCACCATGTTAGCCAGGATGGTCTCCAACTCCTGACCTCGTCCTCCTGCCTTGGCCTCCCAAAGCGCTGGGATTACAGGCGTGAGTCACTGCGCCCGGCCCACAAAGGCTATTTTATAATAAAGTGTTCAATTGCTCATGTAATTTATTGAATACAGTACACTGTAGAATGTTAGCTGTTTACCAATGTGGTTAAGCGGGAGCTATGGCTCACAGCCACTGCTCAGTGTTGCAAAAGTATCATATTGCTAGCCTAGGAAATGATCAAAACTCAAATCAAAAGATCGTAAGTCAAGCCATCATAAGTCAGGGACCATCTGTACAAGAATATTCTCCTATATAAACACAATACCTTAGCTCACCTAAGAAAATGAATAATTTCTTATTAGCTAATACATGATCCAGATTTTCCCTAATGTCTTTTCCTTTTTTTTTTTTTTTTTTTTTTTTGAGACAGGGTCTCACTCTGTCACCTAGGCTAGAGTGCAGTGGTGTGATCTCAGCAAACTGCAACTTCTCCCAGGCTCAAGTGATCCTCCAACCTCAGTCTCCTCAACATCTGGGACTACAAGCATGCACCACCACACTCGGGACTTTTTGTTTTTTTTAGTGGCTATGAGGTTTCGCCACGTTGCCCAGGCTGGTCTTGAACTCCTGAGCTCAAGCGATCTGCCTGCCTCAGCCTCCCAAAGTGCTGGGATTACAAGTGTGTGTCACTGTTCCTGACCCCTAACATCTTTTCTAGCTTTTCTCCTTCTTACCCAAGATCAAACCAAGTTCCATGCATGCTGTTTATGGCCAATCTCAGTAATCTAGAGCAGTCTGTCTCACCTTTCTCTCTCAGCCACCCAATGACTGCAGAAGAGATGAAGTCAGTATTCTCACAAAGTATTCCACAATCTTGTGTCTAACTTATTCTTCTATCCCCCATACTTCCTGTAAATAGGGAATCCAATGGACTAAATTCAGGTTAGACATTTTGTGCTAGACTATACCACAGGCGATGGTGATAATGTCAGACTGCACTACATGAGCTCATAGTACAGGCTGACCCATTTTCAGTGAAACTAGCTTTGCCCACCTGGAAGAGGTGGAGACTATCAGGTCACTCCATTTTGAAGCGGTTCTCCTTTTACAATGAGAATTAATCGAAGGATGCTACTTAGACACCCTAGAAATATCCTGTCCCCTAAAAACCTTCACCTGCTGATCCTTGCTGGATTTATTTCATGGAGGGTCACAAAATGGTGATCATCTAATTCTCTATTATTCCTTCTACATATATTAGCTGGCACTCTTCTGCAAAGAGCTTTCTCTCACCACCTGGGGAAGAATTAGTTTCTCCTTTAAAAAGGCAGGCTAAATTCCTTTATCAATTTTTGGAGTAATTTGGTGTAAGAGTTTCCTCCAGTGGTGGCAACTGAGGAAGGTTTCATTTGTATTTATTCAAGGCTGACAACCACAATCTTTTTCTTTTCTTGATTCTTGAATTGCCCCAAATTTGACAGTGTAAGCCCTTCAAACAGGCTCCTGAATCTCTGACACACCCTCATTAGTCTTTGAGGGTTTCCCCACATTCTGGAACAAAATATTCTTTTAACTAAAAGTTAAAAAGTAACCTAAAAGGAGCCTATTAAACAAGTTCTTATATTCTTCATAAAAATAATAATAGTATGTCATATCTAATAAAGCAACTAATAAACCTTACTAACAGAGCTTCTTATTTTGTGAATAAGCACAATGACGCTGTCTAGAAAAACTCCACTCGTCAACCATTAGACTGAAGGATGACCTCATATGTTACATTGCAGTTAGGCACTTTTCAAGACATAAAGATAAAATCCTGCCCTCCACAAAAATGATCTATTGCAGTGAGTGAGTCTCAAAATCTAATATGCATAAGAATCACCTGAGAGATATTTTTTTTCTTTCTTTTTTTGAGATGGAGTTTCACTCTTGTCGCCCAGGCTGGAGTGCAACAGCATGATCTGGGCTCAATGCAACCTCCACCTCCTGGATTCAAATGATTCTCCTGCCTCTGCCTCCCGAGTAGCTGGTATTACAGGCATCTACCAACACGCCTGGCTAATTTGTGTATTTTTAGTAGAGAAAGGGTTACGCTATGTTAAACAGGCTGGTCTCGAACTCCTGACCTCAGGTGATCCACCCACCTCGGTCTCCCAAAGTGCTGGGATTACAGGCGTGAGCCGCTGCACCCAGCCAGAATCAGTGGAGGGATCTTATAAAATGCAAATTCTGATTCAGTAGTTCCAGGGTGGAGCTTAAGAATTACAATTCTCACAAACTCTCTGGTGATGCCAATGCCACTGGTCCATGGATTCAAAAGCTCAGAGAAGAATTTTGCTCCAAGTTAGAGACTTTGAGTTTGGGTTCAAATATGAATGCCAATGTATGTATCCTTAAGCAGTTTCTCATTTTTTTTTTTTTCTCAAAACAATGTAATCTTCATACTTGCCAAAAATGTTTACCCAGTAGTCATGGGAGTACATAGAAAATTACCACCTCCTTCCATTCACATTTCAGATTACCAAGTCATAGATGTGGCTGCAACTAAAACTTAACATAATTTACATGCATCCCCTCAAAGGCCAACATCATTTTGAGGTATCACCAGCAAAGACTCCCAAGATGATAACAAAATAAAAGAGAATAAAGTGAATGTTCCCAGTAAAGGAGAAAAGAGTAAAGAAATAAGATCCTGGTAGCTTCTCCCTGTCTCAACTCTGACACAGGTGTCACAATCCAGCCACACAAATCATGGGACTCAGATTTACCTTGAGAGCATTGGCCTTCACCTGGGGCACGCTGACCATCCTCTGCAGATGCTTCAGCAACATCTCCTCAGTGAGGTCATTCTCAGGCAGAAAATACTGATAGACATCATACTGCAACCTCCACCGGGAGTCCTGGTCCATCCCAGCATCACATGGCGGGGGATCTACACCTCTAAAGTCAACCAACAAAATGAAACATCAATCTCTTGTGGTGCAAGTCCCATCTATAAAAAGGAACCAAGAGCCCTAATTTCAAACACTTGCAACAATAATTACAATTTAACAGTTCACTTTTTGCAGTGGCAACAATTGGTATTCTGAAGAAAAGTAACTCACTGTTATGGACTGAATGTTTGTGTCTCCCCAAAATTAATATGCTGAGATCCTCACTCCCAATGTGATGATATTAGGAGGTAACTAGGTCATGAAGACAAAGCCCTAATGAATAGAATTACTGCCCTCATAAAGGAGATCCCAGAGAGCCCTCTCGCCTTCTTTCTGTCATGTGTGGACACAATGACAACCCAGCAGTCTGTAACCTGGACGAGAACCTTCACCAGAACTCGACTGTGCTGGCATCCTGATCGTGGACTTCTACCCTCTAGAACTGTGAGAAAGAAGTTTATAAGCCACCCAGTCTGTGCTACTTTGTTACAGCACCACAAACTAAGACGAACACCAACAGGCAAGGGTGATTACATCACTGGATTCTGATAACAGTCAGGCCTAGAGTAATACTACAGCTTTGGGGAGACAAAAAAAAAAAAAAAAAGCTGGGTGCAGTGGCTTATGCCTGTAATCCCAGCACTTTGGGAGGCTGAGGCAGGAGGATTGCTTGAGCTAAGAAGTTCAAGACCAGCCAGGGCAACATAGAAAGACCTCATCTCTGATTTTAAAAAAAAAAAAGAAAAGAAAAGAATATACCAGATTTGTCATTTGTTAGCAAGTCGCTTAACCTCCATAACCCCTAGGGAACCTTTCTGTAAAATAACAGCAATTGCCCTTCTTCATAAAATCGTTAGGATTTAATGGCAAAGAACATAACAACGCTCAGCACCATGGACAATGCACAAGAAGCATTCAAGTGTTCTCAAATGTTAGCTATCGTTACTATTAAAGCAGAAACTGAGGCACAGCTTTAATTAAAACAATGAATCTTTATAAAACTATAAGGATGTTTCAGGGCTACTGAGCGCTATCCATATTTAAAGTGCTTTATAAAAACCAGGATGTACTTTCAAGCTCATAATAGACTCACATCTGGCTCTTCAAATAAAAAGAGTTCACAAGAATGAAGTGGGAAAATATTAACTGTAAATGACAGCCCAAAGATTAATAATGAAGTTTAAATTACATCAATTACCCCCAAAAATTAAAGAACTCAATTTTACTACAGAGAACTAGGGACTTGAGAGAGCTGGTCAAATCTACACAACTGTCGTCATGTATGTTCTAAAAGCATTTCTCAGAGATGGGAGACAGGCATACCTCGCATAGCCTAGGTTTGCCGGGGCAAACTTGATAGTCGTTTCAAAGAAATTATACTCCAAGTAAATGTTGGGATCAATATCTAAATCAAACTCCAAATTACAGCCTCCAGGGATAGGATCTGGATAAGAAATAGGGAAGTTACCAAAAAAACAATTCTTACATATCCAAATCATACTCAGAAAAACAGAACTCTATTCTTAGAAGAACTTTCCAAATAGAAGTTAAATATAAATGTAGAGCTTCTAGTCTTATACTATTTCATGAACTGAGGTTAAAGAGGGTAGAGTTAACTGAGGTTCAGGGCCCTAGAGCAGGGCACAGCAAACATTTTCCATAAAAGGCCTGATAGTATTTTAGGCTTTGTCAGTCTGATGGTCTCTGCAGTAACTACCCACTCCTGTCCTTGTGGCAAGAAAGCAGCCACAGGCAATACGTACAGGCAGAGGCATAGCTGTGTTTCAGTAAAACTTTAAAAGTATAAAAACAGGCAGCAGGCTGGATCTGGCTCATGGTCTGTAGTTTGCCAACCTCTGCTCTAGAGTTAAAAAGATTGGCTATTGGTTGACTACTTCTGGCCAGGTTTGGAATGCAGATACACAGTGTGTATATAAGTTTCAGTATCATGTTGGAATCTTCCTTCAAATTCTATGCTCTTCTTTCATACTCTCCTTTTTCTGCACTTACGGATCTTTACCACACCACAAATGGTGCGTATGCCAGCTGAAGCTCCTCTGTTCATAATTTTTCTGTGTATACTGCCCTTGATGAGAGCCTTAATTAAGTCTATGGTTTCTTATCAGGTAATTAGCCTTTTGTTACAGCTAACATTTCCTATCTTCTACTCCAGTAATCTTCTAGATTCTACCTCCTTTCCTAATTAGTGCTCCCTCTCCTTCCCTTTACCCCCAAGCTTTAAGAGTAGTCTAAATGTATTCACCTCACCTTCACTCCTCCATCCCTGTTGTGCCACTAAAGTGACTCTTGTAAAGGGCCACCGCTGACTCCTACTTGCTCTAGCATATGGACACCTTCAGTTAGTTCTCTTGACCTCTCTGTAGAGTATAACTTACCACTTCCGTTTTTTTTTTGTTTGTTTTTGTTTTTTTGAGATGGAGTCTCGCTCTGTCACCCAGGATGGAGTGAAGTGGCGCAATCTCAGCTCACTGCAACCTCCACCCGCCAGGTTCAAGCAACTCTCCTGCCGCAGCCTCCTGAGTACCTGGGATTATAGGCACCCGCCACCACACCTGGCTAATTTTTGTATTTTTAGTAGAGATAGGGTTTCACCATGTTGGCCAGGCTAGTCTCAAACTCCTGACCTCAGGTAATCCACCAGCTTCAGCCTCCCAAAGTGCTGCGATTACAGGATTACAGGTGTGAGCCACCATGCCTGGCCTGCTCCCTTTTAAAGGCAGAACCTCCAGGCTTTCTTCCTACCTACTTGACTACTACACAGTCTTGTGCTTACTCCTCAGCAGTTACTATCTGCTAGAAAGAGTAGCTGACACACAGTAGGCACTATGAAAGTATTTGCTATGATTTTTGCCCTAAATATCCAAGTACATGCCTGGATAATCTCATTCACTGCCACAGCTTTTAATAACAGCTATTTAGTTGGGAATCTAATCTCATCCCTCCACTCCAGGCCGTCATTTAAATTATCTACTGTGCATTTCCATCCAAATGTCCTACAAGCATCTCAGATTGTGTCCCAAACTGGAGTCATCATCTACTCCATCCCACCTCCCAAAACATTTGGCACCACCATAACCCTGTTCCCACACCTATTTTGTATCACTATTTCCCTGCTGCCCAAATAGGAAACCTATGCTTCCCTCTTATAATCCGTGACCACCAGTCACTGTGTTTATCAATTCCACCTTCTGGATATCTCAAATCGAGCTCCTCTTCTCCATCCTGCCTCTCATGGCCTCTGTTCAGATCCTCATTTCTCATTTTGTGCTGAGTCCTGACTCTGCTGTGCCCTCTCCTATCCATCCCCACACTGCTTCTAGCATTGGTTTTCTAAGAGATGAAATGGACCACACCATTCCTCTGCTTAAAAACTCTATGCCACCTTAGAACCTACCTCGAAATAAAGTACAAACCTCAAATTGTACGCAAGGCCCTCCACACTCCAGCGGCAGCCACACCCACAACGCGCCATTCTCCAAATCATTCTTCTTCATGACGTAGAGCTTACTGCTTCTGCTCAGAATAACTACACTGTTAGGACTATGTCTTGCCTTAACTATTACTGCTTCTCCAAGGGCTCCCTACATGTTTTCTGAATGAATAAATGTGTTCTCCTAGTTACTACCTGAGCTTTCAGTCATCATGCTAATTCTCTTACTGTAAAATATTTCTGATTATATACATTATACTTGCAACAAACAATAGGATCATTTTCCCTAAAGTTTCATGAACACATTCCATATTCGAAAGAGAAAGAGGGAGGAGAAGACAGAAGGGTTACCTCTTTCTGAGTAGGAGAGTAGGATAGCCATATTCTGTACAGGCTCTACGCCTGAAGTCCCCAAGTACCAAGTGCATGTACTCTGCTCCGGTCTAAGGATGAAAACGAGTCCACTGGCAGTGCCTGTTTCCGAGGCATTGGAAAGGAGAGTCTGCAGTCAAGAAGAAACATCATCATGAATAGGAAGTTGAGCAAAACATATAAATTACCGAGCTGATCCAGTGCGCATGTCCTATTCCAAATCTTCTCAAAATAGAAAAAAAAACCTTCCTCAAATATCCAGGGAATTCTTTTCATCTCTATGTTCACATGCCCACACATATCCATGGAAAAAGCATTCTTGAAAAATATATGATTGTCTTAGTTAAGGCTGCTATAACAAAGTACCACAGGTTAGGTGGTTATAAACAACAGAAATTTATTTTCACAATTCTAGACTCTGGTGGTTCAAGATAGGGATGCCAACACAGCTGGGTTCTGATGAGGGCCCTCTTACAGGCTGAAGACTCAGGATACAATAACTTCTTGTACCTGTTCTTGTTGAACCACATCACTTCCCAAAGACTCCACTTCCTAATACAACACACTGGGGATGAAGATTTCAACTGTGAATTTTGTGAAGACACAAATATTCTGTCTGTAAAAATAATCTTTGATCAGGAATAGCAGATGCACAGTGAAATTCCCAAGTGTTTCAATTAACTTGAATTAAGATTTACTAGGTCAAATAATGTTTTGTCTTCGTGTCTAAGACCACTAAGACAAAAACATGAGACCTGGCCCCAAGGAGTTCAGTTTTTGAAGTACCTTTTAAATTGTGTTATAACTGACATACTGTAAACTGTACATAAAGTATACTTTTTTTTTTTTTTTGAGACGGAGTCTAGCTCTGTCACTCAGGCTGGAGTGCAGCGGCACAATCTTGGCTCGCTGCCAGCTCCGCCTCCCAGGTTCATGCCATTCTCCTGCCTCAGCCTCCTGAGTAGCTGGGACTACACGCACCTGCCACCAGGCCCAGCTAATTTTTTGTATTTTTACCAGAGACAGGGTTTCACCGTGTTAGCCAGGATGGTCTTGATCTCCTGACCTCGTGATCTGCCCGCCTTGGCCTCCCAAAGTGCTGGGATTACAGGCAAGAGCCACCGCATCTGGCCCATAAAGTATACTTTTAAGTCTTGATATACACAGACACCTGTGAAACAATTACCACAATCAAAACGGTAAATGTATGCATCACCCCAAGTTTCCTTGTGCCCTTTCCTAATCCTTCCTCACACACTTCCTTTCTACCATCCCCCACCCCCATCTGCTTGGAAAGCTTTTTGAATAATAAAATGCTAAGCTAAGAGGTAATAGATTCAAGAGGTTCTATCAAAGTTAAGGAAATGGGAAGGAAAAGGCAGCAGAGCAGTTTCAATTTGATAAGCATAAGAAAGAATGGCTCAAATATTAATTGATAAATGATCAAGTCAACAGTTTCAAAGAGCCAACTGCCCTCACGACCCAAAAAAACCAAAGGTACCACACTTTATCAGGAAGGGCACAGGAAACAGAAGCACTTCTCTTCACACAGACCACTCACTTCCTGAGCCATGTGCAATTCTGGCCATCATATTCTAGGTAATACAACAGTGGGAACTAAAGGCAGTCCAAGAAATGAAATGATAATTAAGGACAACTAAGACCCTATCTGCATAGGAATCAAGGCCCAAGATGCTGCCATCCAGGTCTATTTTATCACTGGTGATGCTGGCATCTCTTCATCCAAGCTTTGCTTACTCAGATGTAGAAACAGGTATCACTACTACTTTGTTGAGCTTTAATGAGAATTAACCATATGGAAACCAAACACAGGGGTTCCTAACTGGGGGCCTGAGGGTTTCTGAAGGGCCCCAAGAAATTATATATTTATATTTGAGTCCACAGACTTGAGCAGTCTATGGCTCCAGAAGCTTAAGAACCACTAGCCTAGCACATAGTAGGCATTCAACAAATATAAATCCTTATTTCCCCCATCCTCTCTCTTTTCCTTCAAATGTTGTCTTGCTGTAATGCCATTAGGAAGAAAATCATACTGTTTGTCAATTAAAAATTGTTTTAATAGATCTAGTTCAAAAAGAAGAAGAAAGAACTCATCTATGTGCCATTTTACTAAGTCTCCTATGTAAGAGCCTGAATAGGAAGCTGTCTTTTGAATTCAGTGCCATAAAAAACTTGCCTCCCCTGAGGAACTGGCATGCTCCTTCCTTTCTAAGGAAGTTATGAAATTTAACATGCTTTACCTTCTGCTCTAGCTGCAAAGAACTTGGGCAAATTCAACGTATGCGTGACATCGGTATCTCTCGTAATTAATACTATTTATTCCTTTCCTTTTTTCCTCAGCTGAACTCTTCCATTTCCAGTCTATTAACTACCCCCCCACACCCTCACAATACACACGCACACACATGCACAACCACATGCACACAATTTCCAAATCTCTATGGTAGGGGCAAGAAGGCAGGAATAAAAAAATACAATAGTAAGAAAGGTAGTGTGACCAATGCCTATACTATTATATATAGGCTGGGGTGCAGTGGTTCATTCCTGTAATCCCAGCACTTTGGGATGCCCAGGCAGGAGGATCACTTGAGGCCAGGAGTTCAACACCAGCCTGGGCAACATAGCAAAAACCCATCTCTACAAAAAAAATGTTAAAAATTAGCCAAGTGTGGTGACACGTGCCGGTAGTTCCAGGATCACTTAAGGCCAGGAATTTGAGCCATGATCACACAACCACATTCCAGCCTGGGTGATGAAGCGAGATCCTATCTCTAAAAAAAATAAAAATAAAAAATTTTAAAAATTACATATGAATTGGATTAAGACAGATTTGTTTACCAAATTCCAGAATATTATAAGATAGGCTTAGAACAAATAAAATGAAGTATAACTTCATACAAGGTGAAATGCATGTATTGGTCTAGGGCATCATAGAGACTAAATATAGATGTGTAAAAGATTACATAAATGGCAGATTCTTCATAGCTTAAGCTAGCTAACCCAGGGAATTTTAAAAACTTTCTAAAGCTGAGGTTGAGGTTAAGGGGTTTAGTGATGATATCTACAATAAAGTCCTTAACACTGCTGGAGGCACAGCACAGGGCTGGATGAACTGAGCACTATAATTTTTTTGTTGTTTGCATGACAGAGTCCAAAGAATAAAGTTGATATTATAGGGTTCTTGGTAAAGTTCAATACTATAGCTAAACAACAACGAAAATTCATTAAAACGTATATTCTCAGGTAAAAATTATTAAGGCCCCACTAAAGTAAGAAAATGAAAAGGTGGGAAATCACGAAAAAAACTTGCCTGCACAGTGGTGACATTTGGCACAGGGGGCCCTTCCCCCCAACTCAGGTCTCCATTAACCCTTTTTAGGTCAGAGACCGCCACACTCAAGAAAGGCCCGAGATACTCTCAATCACTAACTTGAAAACATCCTATTTTGATTTTTTAAAATTTAAGACATAAGGTCATAAACATAGAAGAGAGAGAGAGATACCAAATTCTAATGCTCATACTAAATACCAGACCCCAAAATATAGAAATGATTTTTACTAAAATAATTATTTGTACTTACCGGAGAAAAGGAAACGGTTGTATTCTGATACTGTGAGTGTATTTGGAAAATAAGAAAAGTCACATTGCTTGAAATATCATGCAAAACAGCTTCCTCTGGAAAGGGCCTATTGAGCTCGAAGTATCTAAATTTCCCCACAGAAAATTCAATAAGACCTACAACGAGATAAACTTTTCATTACAACACTTGTACTCTCATATCAGTTTGCAGAAATCATATTCATAAATGAATGTGGAATTTAATCCTCAGAAAAACTCTTTGAGGTAAATACGGTTATTGCTCCTATTTCCCTGCTAAAGACAATGTGGCTTAAAAAGTGATGCAGCCCACCCAGGGTCATCCAGCCAGTGAACGATAGAGCTCAGAACTAAAATGCAAGAGGTGTTTCAAAAGATATGCTGAAGACAGGCTCCTGGAGCCCAGAGAAACTTCCCCTCTGGCAGCAGCTGTAACAATCATCTTCGGAACAGAGTCCTTGAATTTGAAGATGACAATCCTGTGGGGCTACTAACAATCATGAATGTGCTGGTGTTAAAGTACTATAACTGTCTAGTGAATTCTGAAGTCAGCATAGCCTGAAGAGACACAGGTGGCTGCAATTTAACACCAGCGTTTCCCAGCTGTGTGATTTTAGGCAAGTTCCTTAAATCCCCTTAAGCCTCAATTTCCTCATCTGTCTAACGGAGACTGCAAAGGAAGGTGCCATCAGTACTGACAAAAATGTCTGTTGAGGGCCCACACCAGGCACTGCACATACTATTGTGAACCACAGGCATCCTGGAAAAGAGAGTTTTTGTTTGCTTAAGGATCAAGCTCAGAGTCCATACAAAAGATAGGTTAAACAAGGACAGTTTTTCAACACCTCTTCCAGGCTTGTCCCATCTGTCTACTTCCTCCATGGCCTGCATCTCACTGACTCTGTCCCCACTTCTCTGTGGTGTGTTTCTGCCAGCTGCACACCAGCTCTGTCTTTTTTCGATCTAACTCTCAAATATTCCTTTAATTAGGTTGCTTTTACTCCTGTGTAGTCCTGGATTCCTACCTGACCCCCCATCCTACAGTCAGTATCTGTCTGCATGAAAAGCAGAAGAGATCCTAAGCTTCCCATAAGCAGTCTTGCGGGGTTCAATTCTAAACAAATAAACAGAAGATTTAGATTAAATATAGACGAAAAGGAGTTGATGAAAAAAAGATTATAATTCACCCGAGTCCCACAGTGGAATTGTCATGTTTTATTTTAGAAAGAAATTAGAGTCAGTGAGTGGCAAAAGAAAACATTTCAGATACTAAATAACTTAATAACACATTCTTATATACCACGTCCCAAGAAGGTCAATTTTCAACACTTTTTTTTTTAGTACAATAGCTCCACTGGATGATTTAAAACCAAACAGAACCAAAAAAAAAATTCAAGAATGAGTAGCCTGTGGAAGAAGAGCCATAAAGAAGACACAAATAGTGCTAAGACTAGAATAATGTTAACCTCTATATATTTTCCCTAAGTTCTGTGATGCTATATTACATTCATAACTTAACTTTAAAAAAAAAAAAATCATGATAGAACACAAGGTTACTTATGGTTACAACTTCATTTCTAAAACTCTAGAGAAAATTTTAGTAGTTTTAACAATGACAAATGAAGATAGTATATTTCCTATTTACGGAACCAGAAAGATTTTACATCTTAGCTGGAACAGAGGTTAAAATATTAAGGAGTGGTCAATAGAATCTGGGTAGGGAAGTCTGAAAAAAATTGTGTGCGTGTGTTTTTTCTTTTTAAAGAGAAACAAGAAAAACATGTTTATATTTTCCAGGCCTTCCCATAATCATGATTATTTTATTAGAAAAGCAAATTATACATAAAACTACATGGATTTCAGTAAATTACACTAAAAATGTTTCACGTATTGCCCTTCAAGTTTGGTTCCATCCATCATGCATCCTCCAAGTCTTAAAAATTCCCACCCGTTTTGGCAGTGTCAGCCTGTTTTCCTAGAAATTAATAAGATTTCTATCCTTTCACAGTTCACAGCACTCAACTCACTCACTACCCTGCCTTTTCTAGTCTACATCTTCTGTTTTTCCCTTTTGTTCTCATTTTCCCTATTTGGCAAATATTTATAAGGTACTTGTGGAGTAGGCACTCTAGTTGTTGGGCACCATTATCAAAACTGATACAAACAAATTCATAAAGGTTATCCAAGACTTCTGTAATTATCACTTAAATTTGCCCTTTGATATATTTTAGAAAATGTTTTAATAATTCTTATGTCTATCTCCCATGACATGCGCCTTCCATCAGAACAGTATACAGAGCCTTTAAAAGCCCTGGAAGAGACTGAAGCCATCAACTAGAGAAGGCTTCAGGGTAAATTTTTCTTAACCTTCCCTTAACCTATCACCCAGGATGAGGATGAATCACAACTCAAAAACACTTGGAGAAACAAAACTTTGGAAAGACAGTACGGAAAGACAGAACCATGGAAACTAAAATACACTGTTAAACAACTGATCACTTGACAAAATAAGTAGGGGAATATTAAAAGCAGGTATCTCTGGGAGCATATTTTAACTGACTCTTTTTTTTATTTTTTATTTTTATTTTTTTTTTGAGACAGTCTCACTCTGTCACTTAGGTGGAGTGCAGTGGGGCAATCTTAGCTCACTGAAATCTCCACCTCTCAGGTTCAAGCAATTCTCCTGCCTCAGCCTCCTGAGTACCTAGGATTACAGGCATGTGCCACCACGCCTGGCTAATTTTTGTATTTTTAGTAGAGACGGGGTTTTACTATGTTGGCCAGGCTAGTCTCGAACTCCTGACCTCAAGTGATCCGCCCATCTCAGCCTCCCAAAGTGGTAGTATTACAAGCATGAGCTACCCTTCCTGGCTGACTTTTTTTTTTCCCCACACATGTCCTTCTTTTTCTTTCTTTCTTTTTTTTTTTTTTTTTTTTTTTTTTTGACACAGAGTCTGGGTCTGTCGCCAAGCTGTAGTGCAGTGGCACGATCTCAGCTCACTGCAACCTCCGCCTCCCAGGTTCAAGCGATTCTCCCGCCTCAGCCTCCCAAGTAGCTGGCACTACAGGTGCCCACCACCACGTCCGGCTAATTTTTTGTATTTTTAGTAGACACTGGGTTTCACCATGTTGGCCATGCTGGTCTCAATCTCTTGACCTCGTGATCCACCCACCTCAGCCTCCCAAAGTGCTGGGATTCCAAGCATGAGCCACCGCGCCAGGCCAACTCTACATTTTAAATGTTTATAAAATAGGAACATACACTCTCTGTTAACATTCTGTCACTGTTTTGCTTTCCCTTAAAATGGTAATATTTTTCTAGAAAATATATAATCCTTATAAAAGGTGCAAAATAAACAGAAAGTCAACTCCTCCAGCAAGCACACTGTACAGAAATCATCACTGCTAACAGTTGGGATATATCTTTTAGGGCTTAGGCAGATATCAGCATGCATATTTCCACACAGATGGAAAAAGATATATGTATGTTTGATATTGCCCATTTAACAGGTCTAATGTATCTTTCCATAACAACACAGATAATTCTAGCTTTACCATTTTAAAAGCTACAGAGTATTCCATTCTGGGTATGTACCATAATCATTTACCCAATCTCCTATTAATGAACATCTAGGCTGTTACCATTACAGCATGAATAATAAATGAGTAAGAAATAAAATAGTTCTGATTTTGTGGAAGACTATTCCAGAAAGCATATGTGTCAGGCAATAAATCTATTTGAGAGAGTTTTTGCTTTGACAGTATAACAGATGACCTTTGATCTTAAATGGTTAAACTGTACCTAAAAAGTCTTGTTTTAGTCTAAGAAATCCAGAAATAAAAACAAACAGACCATGTGAGAATACATAACGATTAGGACCAAAAATTAATCTGCAGTCTTTGCTTCTGAATTCTTCTTCAGGAATAATTATAACTTTCATCTGTTACTTCCTGGATTTCCCAAAAGCTACAGGAAAATGATGCCTCATCATCTTCCTTTCCTCAAATGCCTATAGTGGGAACCAGGCAGAAGCCAGATGATAAAAGGGAGGGACATTGTATACATTATTTAAAACCTGGTCACTTGACGAAATAGGTAGAGGTGTTAAGAGGAAATATCTCTGGGAGTGTATTTTCAGTGATTTTTTTTTTCTTTTCATTACACATTTCCTTATTTTTAAAATTTTCTATAGTGACCATAAGGTGTCCTTTTCATAAGAAATTATAATACAGTGATTATACACTCTGGCTATACATTATTACAATCATCTGCAGTGGATTAAAAAAGAAAAAAAAAAAAACCAAAACACTGCTGCCTGGGACCCTCTCTAGATAAGTTAAATCAAAATCACTGGGGCTAAGGTCCAGGTATCAATTAAAAAACAAATATTCATTAAATACTATGCAGAGAAATACACAAAGTTTACACACCCATGAATTAAACAGCACCTAAACAGCATTCTAGCACCTTAGGGGTCCCCTTGTGGCCCCTCCCAATCACATCTTCTTTCCTCCCCCAGAGGGAAACAGGGTCCTAAGTTCAAACACTAGGAATTTAGTTGGGGGAATTCAATTGAATAGAATTTACGCACAATTTTTGTGTGTTTGGCTTCTTTAAAATCAGCACTATGTTTGTGCAATTCATTCCAGCTGCTATAAGTAGCCATAACTCATTACCGTTCTTGTATACTTCATGAAATGAGCATGCCACAATGTATTTATCTGTTCCACTGTTAATAAACATCTGTATTTCTGGTTTAGAGTTATAAATAACTCTAAACATTTTCTGTGCATGTCTTTTGGTACATGCATATACACACTTCTGTTGGGTGGAATCTATGAGTAGAATTATCAGGTAATAGGGTATTCTCATCTTCAGCTTCAGTAGATACTGCCAGTCTTCCAACAATGTTTTGCCAATGTATACCTCATCAACTTACTGTAGGAAAGTATTCCAACTGCCCAACAGTCTCACCAACACTTGGTATCATTCATTTATCTGCTGGGTAGATAGTGGTGTCTGACTGTGATTTTAATTTGCACTTCCCTAATTACTCATGGGTGTTAGGAACCCTTTGCTTTGCTTATTGGCTATTTGGATATCCTCTTTGTGAAAACAGTCTGTTCAAGTCTTTTACATACATTAAAAATGGAACTGTCTGCCCTTCTTCAATTTTAGGAGTTTTTAACACATCATAGATATGAGTATTTTGACAGATATGTTGCAAATATATTCTCCTACTCTTGTTGCTTGTCTTTTCACTCTCTTGTTACCTTTAGATTAAGAGTTTTCATTTTAGCAGTCAATTTCTCAGGTTCTTCCTTTATGATTAGTCCTTTTTGTGTCATTTTAAAGAAATCTTTGCCAACATATACCAAGATCATGAAGATACAGTCCCATGTTAACTTCTAGAAGTTTATCTTTCACATTTAGAGCTAAAAATCAGTCTGATATTGATTTTTATACATGGTGTAAGATAGAGGTCACAGTTCATTGTTTCATATGTTTATCTACTTGACAGCAACCTTCACTAAAAATACCACCCTGTAGGTACTGCATGTTCTCTCACTGATAAATGGCAGCTATGTAATGTGTACACAGGGGCCTACACTGTGGACTGATAGACACTGAAGACTGAGGAAGGTGGGAGGGGGCCGAAGATGAGAAATTACTTAATGAGTACAATGTACGTAATTCCAGCGATGGATACACTAAAAGCCCTGACTTCACTACTACACAATATATCCTGTAACTACACTTGTGCTCCATAAGTTTATACAACTAAAATAATTTAAAAATACCACCATCTCCCTACTGCTTTGCAGTTCCACTTTTCACATAAGTCAAGTGAATGTATGTGTTTGCTTCTGGAGTCTCAATTGTATTCTACTGGCTTATTTGTCTAGCTATAGACACCAATCCTAACACAAATATTACAACTCTCTTAACTCCTGCTCCAAATTTGTTCTTCCTCCTCAAATTTATCTTGACTATTTCTGGTCCTTTTCATTTCCATATAAGCTTTAGCCTGTCAATATCCACCAAAAAAAAAAAAAAACCTGCTGGGATTTTGATTGGGATGGCCCTGACTATATACATTAATTTAGAGAGAAATGATATCTTTAAAATATCTTTATCTTTAGAATTTTGTAATCTATGAATCTGCGATATTCCTCTCTTTAGTTTCTCAATTTAACTAAAGAATGTTGAGATGTATTATGTCATTTTCTCTGTAGAGGTCTTTACATATCCCATGATAATCATCCCAGAATACGTAATGTTTCTTGAGCCTATTTTAAATGTACTTTTTCTTTTCTTTAATTTTATTTGTTAACGTTATGTAGAGACGAGGTCTTGCCATGTTGATCACACTGGTCTCGAACGCTCGGCCTCAAGAGATCCTCCCCCACTCAATCTTCCAAAGTGCTGGGATTACAGACTGAACCACAGTACCTGGCCCTGTTTTTTCTTTTAAATTTCTATTTCTAGCTGTCTCTTCACCAATATACTTTTTATAAAAAGTTCTCCATGTAATTCTAATGCTTAGTCAGGTTTGAGAATTCCTAACATAGTGTTTGATAAACAAGCAAAGGATATATATGTATTTTTTTCCCAGTCTTAGCTATCTTTAACCTAACTTCTGTGTGAAAATACTTTTGCAGTGTAACCTTGGCAATCCGACATCCATTGCACAATTTTATCAGAAGATCGCTTTAACCAAACCAGTTGTGGTTTGATTCCTGGCTGTGCAGGATTTTGTCATTTTTGATGTTCCAACGTCTAACACAGTATAGTCACCTAACTGGCATATAGTAAATGTTTGTTAAATGATGGCTGAACTACGTGACCTCAGGCAAGTAATGTATTTCCTCTGGGCTTCAGTTCCCTCAAAGTAAAATTGAGGTAACTGTGCTGCCATCAGTTAGCTGCTGAAAGTTTCAAACAAATGGGAAACAATTTTTTAAACTGCCCAAGGCTATACAATAAAGTATCATTTATTAACTTCCATTAGCTTTCCTGTGCTTCACAGGTTCATCTCCTTATTGAAAGAAAAGGATCCAGCCAAACTAAGTTTCATAAGTGAAGGAGAAATAAAATCCTTTACAGACAAGCAAATGCTTAGAGATTTTGTCACCACCCAGGCCTGCTCTACAAGAGACCCTGAAGGAAGCACTAAACATGGAAAGGAACAACCAGTACCAACCATTGCAAAAACATGCCAAAATGTAAAGACCATCAATGCTAGGAAGAAACCGCATCAACTAACGAGCAAAATAACCAGCTAATATCATAATGACAGGATCAAGTTCACACACAACAATATTAACCTTACATGTCAATGGACTAAATGGTCCAATTAAAAGACACAGACTGGCAAATTGGATAAAGAGTCAAGACCCATCAGTTTGCTGTATTCAGGAGACCCATCTCACACGCAGAGACACACATTGGCTCAAAATAAAGGGATGGAGGAAGATCTGCCAAGCAAATGGAGAACAAAAAAAAGCAGGGGTTGCAATACTAGTCTCTGATAAAACAGACTTTAAACCACCAAAGATCAAAAGAGACAAAGATGGCCATTACATAATGGTAAAGGGATCAATTCAACAGGAAGAGCTAACTATCCTAAATATATATGCACCCAATACAGGAGCACCCAGATTCATAAAGCAAGTCCTTAGAGACTTACAAAGAGACTTAGACTCCCATACAATAATAATGGGAGACTTCAACATCCCACTGTCAACATTAGACAGATCAATGAGACAGAAAGTTAACAAGGATATCCAGGAATTGAACTCAACTCTGCACCAAGCGGACCTAATAGACATCTACAGAACTCTCCACCCCAAATCAACAGAATATACATTCTTCTCAGCACCACATCACACTTATTCCAAAATTGACCATATAATTGGAAGTAAAGCACTCCTCAGCAAATGTACAATAACAGAAATTATAACAATCTGTCTCTCAGACCACAGTGCAATCAAACTAGAACTCAGGACTAAGAAACTCAATCAAAACTGCTCAACTACATGGAAACTGAACAACCTGCTCCTGAATGACTACTGGGTACATAACGAAATGAAGGCAGAAATAAAGATGTTCTTTGAAACCAATGAGAACAAAGATACAACATACCAGAATCTCTGGGACACATTTAAAGCAATGTGTAGAGGGAAATTTATAGCACTAAATGCCCACAAGAGAAAGCTGGAAAGATCTAAAATTGACACTATTAAAAGAACTAGAGAAGCAAGAGCAAACACATTCAAAAGCTAGCAGAAGGCAAGAAACAACTAACATCAGAGCAGAACTGAAGGAGACAGAGACACAACAAACCCTCCAAAAAATCAATGAATCCAGGAGTTGGCTTTTTGAAAAGATCAACAAAATTGATAGACTGCTAACAAGACTAATAGGGAAGAAAAGAGAAAAGAATCAAATAGATGCAATAAAAAATGATAAAGGGGATATCACCACCAACCCTAGAAATACAAACTACCATCAGAGAATACTATAAACACCTTTACGCAAATACACTAGAAAATCTAGAAGAAATGGATAATTTCCTGGGGACTTACACTCTCCCAAGACTAAACCAGGAAGAAGTTGAATCCCTGAATAGACCAATAGCAGGCTCGGAAATTGAGGCAATAATTAATAGCCTATCAATGAAAAAAAGTCCAGGACAAGATGGATTCACAGCTGAATTCTACCAGAGGTACAAGGAGGAGCTGGTACTATTCCTTCCGAAACTATTCCAATCAATAGAAAAAGAGGGAATCCTCCCTAATTCATTTTATGAGGCCAACATCATCCTGATACCAAAGCCTGGCAGAGACACACACAAAAAAGAGCATTTTAGACCAATATCCCCGATGAACAACAATGCAAAAATCCTCAACAAAATACTGGCAAACCAAATCCAGCAGCACATCAAAAAGCTTATCCACCATGATCAAGTGGGCTTCATCCCTGGGATGCAAGGCTGGTTCAACACACGCAAATCAATAAACGTAATCCAGCATATAAACAGAACGAAAGACAAAAACCACATGATTATCTCAATAGATGCAGAAAAGGCCTTTGACAAAATTCAACAGCCCTTCATGCTAAAAACTCTCAATAAACTACGTATTGATGGAACGTATCTCAAAATAATAAGAGCTATTTATGACAAACCCACAGCCAATATCATACTGAATGGGCAAAAACTGGAAGCATTCCCTTTGAAAACTGGCACAAGACAGGGATGCCCTCTCTCACCACTCCTATTCAATATAGTATTGGAAGTTATGGCTAGGGCAATCAGGCAAGAGAAAGAAATAAAGAGTATTCAGTTAGGAAAAGAAGAAGTCAAATTGTCCCTGTTTGCAGATGACATGATTGTATATTTAGAAAACCCCATCATCTCAGCCCAAAATCTCCTTAAGCTGATAAGCAACTTCAGCAAAGTCTCAGGATACAAAATCAGTGTGCAAAAATCACAAGCATTCTTATACACCAGTAACAGACAAACAGAGAGCCAAATCGTGAATGAACTGCCATTCACAATTGCTTCAAAGAGAATAAAATACCTAGAAATCCAACTTACAAGGGATGTAAAGGACCTCTTCTAGGAGAAATACAAACCACTGCTCAGTGAAATAAAAGAGGACACAAACAAATGGAAGAACATACCATGCTCACGGATAGGAAGAATCAATATTGTGAAAATGGCCATACTGCCCAAGGTAATTTATAGATTCAATGTCATCTCCATCAAGCTACCAATGAGTTTCTTCATAGAATTGGAAAAAACTGTTTTAAAGTTCGTACGGAACCAAAAAAGACCCCGCATTGCCAAGACAATCCTAAGCCAAAAGAACAAAGCTGGAGGCATCACGCTACCTGACTTCAAACTGTACTACAAGGCTACAGTAACCAAAACAGCATGGTACTGGTACCATAACAGAGATAGAGACCAATGGAACAGAACAGAGCCCTCAGAAATAATACCACACATCTATAGCCATCTGATCTTTGACAAACCTCAGAAAAACAAGAAATGGGGAAAGGATTCCCTATTTAATAAATGGTGCTGGGAAAATTGACTAGCCATAAGTAGAAAGTTGAAACTGGATCCTTTCCTTACTCCTTATACGAAAATTAATTCAAGATGGATTAGAGACTTAAATGTTAGACCTAATACCATAAAAACTCTAGAAGAAAACCTAGGTAATACCATTCAGGACATAGGCATGGGCAAGGACTTCATGTCTAAAACACCAAAAGCAATGGCAACAAAAGCCAAAATTGACAAATGGGATCTCATTAAACTAAAGAGCTTCTGCACAGCAAAAGAAACTACCATCAGAGTGAACAGGCAACCTACAGAATGGGAGAACATTTTTGCAATCTACTCATCTGACAAAGGGCTAATATCTAGAACCTACAAAGAACTCAAACAAATTTACAAGAAAAAACCAACCCCATCAAAAAGTGGGCAAAGGATATGAACATACACTTCTCAAAAGAAGACATGCATACAGCCAACAGACACATTAAAAAATGCTCGTCATCACTGGCCATCAGAGAAATGCAAATCAAAACCACAATGAGATACCACCTCACACCAGTTAGAATGGCAATCATTAAAAAGTCAGGAAACAACAGGTGCTGGAGAGGGTGTGGAGAAATAGGAACACTTTTACACTGTTGGTGGGATTGTAAACTAGTTCAACCATTATGGAAAACAGTATGGCGATTCCTCAAGGATCTAGAACTAGAAGTACCATATGACCTAGCCATCCCATTGCTGGAATTTATATACCCAAAGTTATAAATCATGCTATAAAGACACATGCACACGTATGTTTATTGTGGCACTATTCACAATAGCAAAAGACTTGGAATCAACCCAAATGTCCATCAGTGACAGACTGGATTAAGAAAATGTGGCACATATACACCCATGGGATACTATGCAGCCATAAAAGGATGAGTTAGAGTGTCCTTTGTAGGGACATGGATGCAGCTGGAAACCATCATTCTCAGCAAACTATCGCAAGAACAGAAAACCAAACACTGCATGTTTTCACTCATAGGTGGGAACTGAACAATGAGATCACTTGGACTCGGGAAGGGGAACATCACACACCAGGGCCTATTATGGGGAGGGGGTAAGGGGGAGGAATGGCATTCGGAGTGATACCTGATGTAAATGACGAGTTGATGGGTGCTGACGAGTTGACGGGTGCAGCACACCAACATGGCACAAGTATACATATGTAACAAACTTGCATGTTGTGCACATGTACCCTAGAACTTAAAGTATAATAATAAAAAAAAAAAGAAAGAAAGAAAAGGAAAGAAAGAAAGAGAATCAGGCACTCAAAGCAGCCCTACAAATAAATTAGCGGGAAGAAAGGGACTAACATGTACAGGGCAGTCACAGAAATTCCAGGCACATCATAAGCATTACGTTGAGAAATAGACTTCCACAGAGTGACAACAAAAGATACTGAAAGTCAAGGCAACTTAAACAGCTCAGTCTGTTAGAAACTTATACAATTTCTGCTCATAAAAACAGATTTAGCAAAAGAAGACACATACCCAAAAGATATCCTGAAGAAGCTAACAGGAATTTAATTTCACCTCTAAGGCATATGGAAAAGGATTTATTAGAAGCATTTTATGAGGCATAATTAGATCTTATGACTTGGAGAGTAGGAGGAAAAAAGACAGCACATCAAAAGATATTACAAAGCAAATGGCTAACATCAAGTTGGGGCACTTCCACTAGCTTTCCTCTAAAAAGAAATGGCTTTTTTTTTGCCATCTGACCTATAGAAGGGACTTGAAACAATTTTCACACCCATCTTCCATTCTTACTCAGAATCACTTTTTCTTTCCAATAATTCCACTTTAAAAAGTGCTGCCCAATCCTAACCTTTTCCTTTTTCTTTCCGAATCAGATCCTAATCTGGCAACCATAAAAATTTCCAACTCCTCCTTTTTACTATTTTACTAAAATTTACTTCCACTGTTTGTGTTTCAACACAACAACCAAATTCTAAGAGAAATCTATCATAGCCTAGTCTTCTCTTCAGATTAAAAACAAAAACAGTTCAGCTACTTGAGTTGGTCAGCTGTCAACTGCCCCTCCCAATTACTCATTGTTAACTTCTTACAAATGTTCAATAGCCCTAAAGGTTGAAAGGAAACACAAAAATAAACATATTAGCATCATACACTTTTTAGAGAAAGACAGCACTTGCAACTAACCACAAATGGCCTGCTACCTTGGTAAAGCACCATCAACAGCACGAAGACTGCAAGGCCCAAATGATGCTGTGCTCAAGTCCAATTACTATGAAATTCCAGGGGAGTTACTGGATATGAATCTAAACAAATGAAAGATGTTAAAGGCAGCAGTGAACTGGGACTCCAAGAGAAGGAAAAACTGCTTAAAAGTGTGATCCATCTCATGTGCCCACTGGTCACAGAAAGCACCCTCCTCAGACATTCTAGGAACTCCATCTGCCACGTTCCAAGATTTATTTAGCATTCAGGCCACTACCGAAGTCATGCAAGTTAGCTCATCCTGCCAAAGATGGGTAAATCCTCCTAAATTACAGCAGATGCTCAATTTCTTCAGTTTGTGTGGGTATCAGAATCATCATCATCAAACATCAATCCAGCCATTTTCTAGGAAGATTATGCAAATCCTGAACTACATCCTTCTACCTTTCCATACTGATTTTTATCTGACAGATGTGGAGAATATCAGCTTTTATTATCACTCAGCAGTTAAGTCCCCACATTGTCCCTCTTTTGCACAGAATGACAATACCAATGCAAGGCAAAAAGAATAACATTGAGGAATATCAGTGCTATTAATCATAGCAAAGAGGTAAAAAATAGTGTCTGAAAAAATATTAATTTCTCAACTTATTCGTATTTTTTAACTTTTGTATAAAAATTTCTAGGTATGAAATACTAAAACACCAACTAGAAAGAAAAAGGTCTGGATGCCTGCTCTTCTGACTCAGGGGCTGGCCTCGATCAAATAAAAACTCTAATATCTCAAATTCTTCACCTGTTAAAATGGAGATAGCATCTCTTCTACCTCCATCATAAAGCTATTTTGAAGAATGAGGATTCACAGAAGGATTAAGTACAAAGCACCATGCCATGTAAGATATTCTTATTGGAAGGCAGCTTTACTGAAGTGGAAGGACTATGAAATTTGCAGGGAGACTCACCTGGGTCCAAGTCCCATCTGTAACCCCAGCAGCTGTTCATTTGTTCCTCTGATAAGTGAGGAAGATCATTATATTGTAGGGTGGTGGGGATTAAATAACACTGCACATGGAAAGCACCTGGCACACACTATACACAGGGAATGTTAGTGCTCTATTATAAGCAAGGTTTTTCTGGAAAAAAAAAAAATTGCCCTTTTCAACTTTGGCCTCAGTCCTATACAAAGATCCTAGAATTCAGTTTGCATGAGGGCTTTTCAAATATAAGTGCATAGGCACACAATCACATTATTCAGAAAATATTATGTTTCAGAACTGCGACTAGTCTATAAACCTCAAAACAAAACAGAATGCGCTTAATTTCATGGAAAAGCACATGATGATCTGCCTGGCACAACTAGTGCCTTTGACATTTTATATTAACAAACCATGAGCTGTTGCCCAAACTCATTCACCAAGCACAAGATCTACAATCTAACACTCTATTCTGAGTTCTCACTGAGATGAACAAGAGTCACCTGAAATCGGCCGGGCGCGGTGTCTCACGCCTGTAATCCCAGCACTCTGGGAGACCAAGGCGGGCAGATTACGAGGTCAGTAGTTCGAGACCAGCCTGCACACATGGTGAAACCCCGTCTGTACTAAAAATAGAAAAACTAGCTGGGTGTGGTGGCGGGCACCTGTAATCGCAGCTACCCAGGGAGGCTGAGGCAGGAGAATCGCTTGAAGCCAGGAGGCGGAGGTTGCAGTCAGCCAAGGTCATGCCACTGCACTCCAGCCTGGGTGACAGAACGAGACTCCGGCTAAAAAAAAAAAAAAGGCACCTGAAATCATCAAAAATGGTGTACTCATAGGGAGCCAAGCCCAGGCATGTTTCTTCTTGGCTCCCACAGGTGAATTTGAAGTGGCAAGAGAACTTCGTTGATTCTTGTTTTTCTCATTTTAGTTTTACTCTCTATTAAATTGTTACTTTTTACAGTTCACTTATGGATGACAAGTTATTTCCTGTTGGTAGCTGCAATGATTGGGAATTTTGTGATCTGTAAACGAATTAATATCTCATAGAGACCTATTTCCTGTTGGATATGAGACAACAGAGAACACAGTTTTTGTCCACTTGTCTTTTTTGAGGTCAAATCGATGAGAAATTTCTTGCCCTCAAGTAAGGAGAACAACTCTGATACCTGGACTGGCAAGCTTTTGTGTTTCTGTGTTTATTTTTCATCTGTGGCTGAACCTGTAGAATTGAGGGTGTACATTCTCTATCTATATGTCTATGTATCTGTTATTCAGAAAGTCCTTTATTTCTCATTGTGAGTATGTAATGTTTTCCTGTCTCCAGATGGTATTAATAAATTAGATGGTAAAGGCTCTTTAAAAATAAATAAAGCCCCATTCTGGATTCATTTTTCCTCTCAAACTCTGTAGAACATAACCAATTTGAAGAGCCTCTAGATTTGAGGGGTGTAAAAGTTCCATGCAGCTTGAGAGCCATCAGTCATTAAGCCCCTAGTTCCACCCCAAGTCTTGCTGTCCAGAAGCTCAGTCCACTGGGGAGTAAAGAGGCGCTTTAGTAAGTTAAATTAAAGCCACAAACATGGCTGCTCCCTAAGGGAGATAATACTGCGTTAAAAGAAAGAGAATTATTTGTCTCTTCCCATTTTCCCCGCTAAACGAGGAGGTTAATAATAAGGCCTCCTTAGCCATGCGTGTTTCCATTGCAGGAAACACCATTCGTGCCCGTTCTGGACTCACCACCCGGCAAGTACCAACGCCCCCAGCACCATCGCCCTGCTAGGCTGACAGACCCCGGGCTGATTTTGACCTTGCAAGAAATGCAAAAGCAACTTTGGGATGCAGAAGCCAGGTGCCCCGACCTTACCCTCGCTGGAGTTCCCGAAGACCTCGGCTGCACCCGCCACCCGGCGTTCGGATGCCAGCACCGCTACGACCAGCAGCTGCAGGAGCCCCATTGCTGCCAGGGCCGGGCTGGGCCCACGCCAGAGCCAGGGAGGGATGCGGGCGTGCGCGCCGGGGCCCCGCAGCCTCGCCCGCGCTATCCCGGGGCGTCCGCACCGGGCGTCATCGCCTGCCAGGTGCAGACGCCTAGCACCTGCCAGCTCCGCAGCCGCCGGCGCGCGCCCCGCCGCACTCCTAGCGCCAGCGAGAGGTTTCCTCTTCCGGCACCTGACCCCAGGCGCGCGTTCCCGCGCCTCCTCCCGGGCTCTCGCTGCGTCACTGCGGCGGGTCTCCGGGCGCGGGCGGCGGTGGGGCGTTTCCAGGCAGCGCGCGCCTCCTGCCGGCGCGCGGGGAACACGCAGCCCGCGACGCTCCCGGGAGCCCCCAGGACATCCTGGCTTGAGGTCCAGTCTTCCCACTTTTATCTCACCAAGTAGGCAAGCCACTGTGAAAGTACAAAATAACTTTCTGTTGCGGACTAACGTCACCAACCTTCTGTTTCCGTCTTTAACGGTCCTTTACAACAGCAAAAAAAAAAGAGGAATCGGTTGCGAAAAACACAGTCGAAGGTTATTTCCCCCGGTAGCAACTGTCTTCGCTGCTGAGGCTTATGTTAGTGTAACAACGCCAGGAGAATGCTGTTTGTGTAGTAGCGCACTAGTCATGAGCACTACATTTAAAAACAGTTTCGTTTTCTCTAAGCGAAATATCCTCGAAGACACGTCCTTGGTCTGAACTTCCTCTCAAGTCTCATACCTGAGTGCTGTTTAAGGGACAGTAGTCCATGTGACAGATGGCTCATCGATGATGTGGAATTAGACGCATAGATTTAAAGTTATTTGGGGAGGATTGTCTTGCTTTCCTTCCCTGGTTTTGGTTTTTTTCACTTACATATTTTGATGAGCAACTTACAGCTTGGAAATTACATGTTCAGTTAACCTACTACTAACCATCTATAGCTGTGACCATAATGTGAAGAGGTGTTAAAGACAAAATTATTCAATGATACTTGAAGCAACGAACGAAGACTATTGAGGACTGTCTCAGTTGGCATAGGGACCACTGCAACTGGGTCTTGCAGTGCGGAAGAGGGACTGGGCTCAACTCTGAATACAGCACGGGGAAGAGGGAATTGGTAGCCAACCAGCAGCATGGAGCTCAGCGGATGGAAAATTACTAAGAGGAAACATCAGAGGTAAGGGGCATTTAGTGAAACTGACCTAACAGGACTCATCCTGAAGACAGAACATCACCTGGGGGATGGTGGAGGGTGAGGAAACATTAGATATGGAGGAAAGGGGGGTTCTTCGCTAAAACTGGATTTTTACAAAGAAGTGCACAGATGGACCTAGCAGAAGATTCAGAAGCCGTACTAAAGTTTGGCCAAGCAAATAATCTTTGCCACAGGCACAGTTCCTTTTCTGCTCTCACACTGCCCGGTCCAAATTTTCACACCTTTGGTACTACTATCCATTTCTGTAATGCTTATTTACTCTCCCACGTGCCCCTATTCCTATAACCCTCAGTAGATGAAATCCAAGGAACATGAAAGGAACAATTATGATAAGGGTAGCATCTAAATCAGTGGATGGATTATTCAATAAATTGTGTTATTACTGATTAGCTGCACTATGGGCAGAAAGAATCAGAACACTATCTCACACTAATTGTGAAAACAAAATCGCAAAGTATTAAACCATAAAAGAACTAGCAGAAGAGGGTTCTCTCTTTTTTTTTTTTTTATAAATTGATCTCAAAATGGGAGGAGCTTTCTAAGAAGCAAAACAGCAAAGGAAACAACCATAAAGGAAAATATTGGTAGACTTGGCTACATAAATACTTTTTACATAAATATTTAAATTTTATTAAACACATAAGCAATATGAAAAGGCAAGTTGATGACCAAAAAATAAAAATTAGCTAAGGACACGAATAGGGAATTTCACCCCCCAAAAAAAAGAAATACAAATTACCAGTAAATACATGAAAAAAGTTCAATCTCACTAGTAAACAAACAAATCAAATTAAGAAATTAATATGTAAATATTTTTAAAGTATAAGAACATCCAGTATGGATAAAAGAGCTGAGAAGGAGGCATTCTTAGTAGGTAGGGATAGTGGGAATATACACTTTAATAAAGTAATCTGCATCAAAAATGTTTAAAAATCTTATTTTTGTAGATTTGGTATAATCCACTTTTAGATTTAAGTATGTAATTAAATACACATATAAAAATTAGTATAAGCTGGGGGAAGTGGTACATGCCTGTAGTCCCAGATACTCAGGAGGCTGAGGCAGGAGGATTGCTTCAGCCCAGGAGTTCAAGGGGGCAGTGCTCTATGATTGCACCTGTGACTAGCCACTGCCCTCCGGCCTGGGCAACATAGTGAGACTCCATCTCTTAAAAAAAATTTAGTGTACAAAACTATTCATGAAGGTATTATTTAGAGTATCTAAAACAACCTAAATGCCCAACAATTAGGAATTAAATAACCTATGATACAGCTTTATAATAGGATCCTGTGCAGCCCTTCATTTATATTCTGATTGAAGTCTTTATGGAAAGGCAACTGATGATGCAATAAGTATATAGAGTATGTGGTTTTTCTTTTTTTTTTCTAACATACATCTTTTATTGACTCAGAGGAATGGATACACTTTTGTTGTTTGTTTGTATTTTTTTTTTTTTTTTTTTGAAATGGAGTCTTGTTCTGTCACCCAGGCTGGAGTGCAGTGAAGCAATCTTGGCTCACTGCAACGTCTATCTCCTGGGTTCAAGCAATTCTCTTGCCTCTGCCTCCCAAGTAGCTGGGATTAGAGGCACACACCACCATGTCCAGCTCATTTTTTTAGTAGAGATGGGGTTTCACCATGTTGGCCAGGCTGGTCTCGAACTCCTGACCTTGTGATCTGCCTGCCTTGGCCTCCCAAAGTGCTGGGATTACAAGCCACCACACCCGGCCTGTAATTTTTTTTAAAAGACAAGATCTCACTATGTTACGCAGGGTGGCCTCAAACTCCCAGATGTAAGAATTAAAGAAAGAGAAAAAAACAGGAAAGGTGACTTAGAAGTCAAGGATGGGTTTATTGTAGAGAAAACAAACCTGAGAGGGGCTTCTGGCCAGTTAGGTTAGAGGCACACTCTCTTACGGACTAAGATTTTTTAAGGATTTAGGGTGGGAGTGTTTATCAGAGGCTTAGACTGCTTCTGTGTCTGTTGTGCTTATCTGGGAGGGAGAGTTGTGTGTCTGTTCCCATACATCTTTTTGCAGCTGCAGGCATATCCCTGAGTCTGCTTTTACCTTCCCTATCTTAGTGCATCTGAAGGGAATGGAATGTACTTATTAAGGCCCACTGTTTTACTGGGGTCCATTGTATGAGGGTGAAGTTTGGCAGTTACCCAAGAGACTTTCCCCTCACCTCCCTTTGTGCCTGAGCTGTCTCATCTGTGTTTTACTGTCTCCTCTTTCTGGCTGCTTATAGTTAGAAGAGAAGTGATTTCCTTGAAATGCATGAGGCTAGAAAGGGAGCTGGAACTTAAAGTGGCGGTGTTTGTCCAAGATGATGGTGCTCCTGCTCTGTCACCAGACTCAAGCAATCCTGCCACCTCAGCCTCCAGACTAACTGGGACTGCAGGCTCATAACCACTGTGCCTGCCTTGTTTTCTTTGTAGTATGCATTCCTGGTTATGTGCATAGAAAAAAAGGTTGAAAAATACATGCCAAAATGTTTAAAATAGTTATCTTTAGGTGGTTAAGAATGATTTTCTTTGCACATTTCTGTGTAAAAATTCTACATTGAAGTGTATCATTTTTGGATAAGAAATTATGATTTTGTAAAAGATACATATAATTTTAAAGGTTTTCTTGTAAAAGCATTCAAGATATAAGTACATCTTCCTGAGTATGACACATAAATGCTTTTTGTGATGCAACTCCTGTTCATTTCCCTAGGTTCTTGCTGCAACTAAAATCAGACCTCTACATGCGGGTCACGTTGAATTAATTTCAATTTCCTGAACTGAGCCTATTCTCTCTCCTCCATACCTTTGCATCGCAGTTCCCCAGGCCTGCAGTTGCCTGTGCATGCATGACAGCTGATCACAGATGTGTCAGCAATCAGAACAGGGCCTCATTACCTTGGCTTCTAAGTACGGTATTGTGACAGCTTGGGAGGATGATTGGCTGGGGTTCCATGCTCATGTCAGAGTTCCATTGGAGAGCTGAGAAGCAAACAAGCTTAGCAACTTTGCAGATGAGTTCATTTTTCCTATGTATTGAAAGGAAATGCAGAAACTGAAAAGATTCCCAAATCCAAGATACACATTACTAGAGCCTTAAAGTCTGTTTAGGCCAGACTCAGTGGCTCATGCCTGTAATCCCAGTACTTTAGCAGGCCGAGACAGGAGGATCTATGGAGTCCAGGAGTTCAAGACCAGCCTGGATGACATAGTGAGATCCCCATTCTTACAAAAAAAAAAAAAACACAGAAAAAAAAATTAGCTGGGCGTGGTGGGCACATCTGTAGTCCTAGATACTCAAGCGGCTGAGGCAGGAGAATTGTTTGAGCCTAGGAGTTTGAGTTTGCAGCAAGTCATGATCATGCCACTGTACTCCAGCCTGGGTGACAGAGCAAGACTCTGTATCTAATAAAACAAAAGTCTGTTAAAATTTAGAAAAGGAAGGAAGGGCAGGAGGGGGAGAAGGAGAAAGGGAAAAAACTTACCCTAGATTTTTAAATAAAACCTAAGATACCTTAAATGGAGCTGGGAGCGGGGATCCAGGGAAAAGGCAGGATTGAACCTCTGTGAAATTTGCCTGTTCATTCTTTCCCACTCTAATCTCACCTTCATCCTGTATTTTTTAATTCGTGTGCTCTTTTGTGGGTAGTGATTTACATTATTTGACTGTTCATTAAGTTAAATTCAATAAATGCTTATTTAGTAGCTATTATATGGAAATTATTATGCTAGGAAACTCATTCATTTGGTTGATAAATATGTGCCAGGCTAAATGTTAGGTGCTAGGTACTGGAAATATGGAAACAGGATATGTTTTCTGCCTGCAAGTAGCCCGTGGACTGGTGGGTGAATTAGCGTGAGGTACAAATAATTATACCTCAGTGTGCTAAGTGCAATAACAGAAGTGTAAGGAACAATTGTGTTAAAGATTGGGAGCATTTAACTTACTTTCAGAATTCAGGAAAGGCTTTTATAAAGATATGTTTAAAATAAGATTTTGTTCACTAGTATAGTGGTGAGTAAAAAAATAATAATAGGCCAGGCACAGTGGCTCACGCCTGTAATCCTAGCACTTCGGGAGGCCAAGGCGGGTCGGTCACCTCAGGTAGGAGTTCAAGACCAGCTTGGCCAACATAGCGAAACCCCGTCTCTACTACAAATACAAAAAACTTACCCAGGTGTGGTGGTGGGCGCCTGTAATCCCAGCTACTCTGGAGGCTGAGGTAGAAGAATCACTAGAACCCTGGGGGCAGAGGTTGCAGTGAGCCGAGATCCCACCACTGCATTCCAGCCTGGGTGACAGAGTGAGATTCTGTCTCAAATAAGTAAATAAATAATAAAATAAGGTTTTAGGACTGTGTGGACAATCACCAAGGGAGCAAAGTAGAGATGTGGATGGAAGTGTGGGCATTTCATACATGGAAGAAAGAATTATAGGTGTTTTTATATGGTGTGCATTTTTGTAAAACAGCAGAACATGTTTAGGGAATTTCAAAGAGTGTGGTGTAGAAAAATGCTTATTTATAGTTATTCATCCCGGCACAAGGTACATTTTAGATGTTTAATAAATTGCAACTGTATTAAAGGTATTTAAAAATTGTTAAAGGTGTTTTTCTGAAAAAATAGTTGCTACAGTCATAAAAACCAAAGCACTTACAAGATTGACTATTGAGTGGCTCACTGCTGAAGCTGGTGAAGGTTATGTGAGGGTTCACTATATTCTCTACTCTTCTATATCTTTGAAACCTTTAATAATATAAAGTTTCAAAGAAAGTATTCATCAAAATTGTGTGTTTAAACTATGAGATCTGTAATACTGGGTTCCTGCTCCTAAAACCATATAATCCAGTTGGCGATGCCAGAGAAGCAAATGAAAAAGCATATGAGAAAGTGTCCAAATCATGAAAGGAAGAAAGGAGAGGTCCCTATGGACTCTTGCAATTCATAAAATTTATATGAGAAGTGTAAAACTTAAAAAGGTAGGGTAAGGATTAAATAGTAGGAAAGAAATTGCTGTGGGAAAGGTAAAGAATGAGGAAACAGCTAGACTAGTGGTTCTCAATTGGGGGCAATTTTGCCTCCCAGGGACATTTGGGACTATCTGGAGATACTTTATGTTGTCATAAATGGATTGGGGGAATGCTGCTGGCATCTCAGGGGTAGAGAACAGGGATGCTTCTAAACATCCTACAATGCACAGGTCAGCATCCCACAACAAAGAATAATCTAGCCTAAAAAGTCAAGAGTGCGGCCATTGAGAAATCCTGAGCTAGATGCACAGACTATATTTGGCAGGTGGGTTATTCCTGAAGTCTACGGCTTCAAGAGCTTCATAAACCCCTTTTCAAATGTAGGCTAAGTTGAAAGTCTGGTCTGGGGAAAGGGTCCACAGCTTTTATCTGATTCTTAAAAAGATCCGTGGCCAAAAGAGGCTGAAGAACCAGGAAAACCAAGGGGTCAGGGCCCTTGGCTGAAACAGAGGATTATTTCACTCAGAAAATTATCAAGAGGTGAGGCTGGGTCTGTTTGCTGGAGCCAGATTATAGTAAATCTTGACAACTAGGCAGAGATAGTTGGACATCAACAGGCCACGGAAGATAGTGGCAGGACAAAAACTGTGTCACAATATGAGTTGTCTTGAAGTGACTTCTCTACTTCAAGTGCCCAAGTTCCCTTCAATCACGCTGCAAAACTTAGTATTCTTACGGAGTGGACTAAACTGTATTCAATCAGTCACCAATCCGTATTAATTTTTTTTCTCAAAAATATATTTTAGTCTTTTTTTCCTCTCTTATCAGGGTCAACACCCTATTCTAGGCCCAGCTCACCTTAATCTTGGACAACTGCAAAACCTTCCTCTTGGTGAGTCCTTGGCTTATTCATCTTTGCACACTGAGCACTGGATATACTTCCTGGCATGTGGCAGGCATTCAGTAAGGTACACGCTCAAGTGAAGGTGGGAGGAGAAGGTTGTAGATTCCCCCCAAGTTACAGTTAGAACAAATTATAGAGTGATTTCTCATTAGTCCCATTATAGGGAACATGCCTCATTCACGTTCTTAATGAGGCCCCAGTAAGTCTGTAGACTGTTTGGGGATGAGGGTGGGGCATGGGTGTGAAGCAGAAGTGGTGCTTCCCAGCAAGGGTTGGGATAAATCCAGCAAAGCCGAGTTCCCCGGGGACTGTGTCCACCACCTACCCCGCAGCCGCAGGAAGGTAATCACGGATAATCAGCCTGAGAAAGAGGATATGAGAGTTTGTTTGATGTCTCCAAACCTGTTATTTGCCGACTCCAAACTCATTTCTTACCAGACTATCCTCAGGCTAAATTTCCTTAAATACCAAGTTTCTATTATCACTCTTCACACTTAAGCTCTCAATAAGTCCCAACTCTAAATCTAAATTGTGCAGCTGATTTTTCTTGGCCGGGCGCGGTGGCTCATGCCTGTAATCACAGCACTTTGGGAGGCCAAGGAGGGCGGATCACGAGGTCAGGAGACGGAGACCATCCTGGCTAACATGGTGAAACCCCGTCTCTACTACAAAAAAAAAAAAAAAAAATTTAGCCGGGCGTGGTGGCGGGCGCCTATAATCCCAGCTACTCGGGAGGCTGAGGCAGGACAATGGCGTGAACCCGGGAGGCGGAGCTGGCAGTGAGCCAAGATCACGCCACTGCACTCCAGCCTAGGCGACAGAGCTAGACTCCGTCTCAAAAATAAATAAATAAATAAATAAATAAAAATAAATAAATATATCTACTCTTCAATGTAGTCAATAAGTAAACACATGAGAGGATAGGAGAAATCACTAAAAAAAAAAAAATCCCCGCTGAATCCAACAATCTCTGAAGCCTTTAACACCTAACAACCTCAAAGAGAGTATTTCAGCCCCTCAAAGCGATGGACCCCAGACCACTCCCCAGTTACTCAAAAGATCCATCCTCTCCTGAGGTGTAGCCCGCTCTAAGGCCGCCTCGGCAGTACCACCCACTCCTGACGGGGCGGGGAGTTCTCTCCGACCCCACCCCTTCCAAGAAGGCAGCGCTGGGATTGGCCATGACGCGTACCAGAGCTGCCCAGTCGCGGAAGAGCAGCTGTTTTAGGCGTCTGTTTGCTGCAGGAGGAACATGGCGGATCGGCTCACGCAGCTTCAAGACGCTGTGAATTCGGTGAGGAATTTCATTCGATTAGCCTCTGTCTTTCTCTTTCCTGAGGTAAAGCAAGGGAGAAAAGGGGCCCAAGAGGCAAAACTTGGAAGTGGAAAGCGGACTGAGAAACAGGGCTTCGGCATAAAGCGCTCTCTCGGGAGGCGCCACCGCGAACTCGGAGGTGTGAGGCCGGCTGCCTGGCGGTGCTTGAAGGTGCGGGAGGGAGCAGCCTCTTTCGCTTGAGGAGACCGGGAAGATTGCTCTTGTCCGGGTGAGGCCGCCAAAACTTGTCGGCTGCGCGGTCCTGTCGTATTCCCTGAGGACAGTTTTATTTTCTTGGCAGCGGTGCTTACGGGATCTCTTTTGGGGGTTGGGAGGAGAAGCAGGAGCTCTTTTCTTTCCTCATCAATTCCACCAAGGGAGATGTCGTGCTGTGGATGACTGGGTTTTTGTAATGAAATGCCAGCCGAGAGTATTCCTTCACCAGCGCTTTCAGGTTGGTGCGGAGCGATGCTGAGGTGAGAGATTTTCTTTCATCTTCGCTCCTTCCTGTGGGCCCAGAGCCTCCTTCCATCTCTTGTCTCTTGGCCACCCCTCAGAATGCATCAGTTTGGGGACATCTTTATGATAGGAAATCTTCTGATTCTCGTATGTCTTTCCGTTTATTTGAGTCTTTCTTTTTTCTTTTCTTTTCTTTTCTTTTCTTTTTCTTTTTTTTTTTTTTACTTTGGAGACTGTGTCTGTCGCCCAGGCTGGAGTACAGTGGTGCCATCTCGGCTCACTGCACCCTCCGCCTCCGCCAAACAAGTAGCTGGGATTACAGGCGCCCTCCACCACGCCCGGCTGATTTTTCTATTTTTAGTAGAGACGGGGTTTCACCATGTTGCCCAGGCTGGTCTCGAACTCCCGGCCTCAAGCGATTCTCCCGCCTCCGCCTGCCAGAATGCTGGGATTACAGGTGTGAGCCACCGTGCCCGGCTTACAAATCTTTTTTAACGTCTCCCCCAAGTTCTACGCTCTATTAAAGGCCAAGTCTTGTAAGTAGCTCCCCAGCTTTGTTCCTTCTGGTTATTTTTCCTCCAAGCTATGCCTGGGTGGAAAGCAGAAGCAAAGCCAGAGGATGCGCATACAGTCATGGGCCCTTAATGAAGAGGTTATGTTCTGAGAAATGCATGGTTTCGGCGATAACTTTTTTTTTTTAATAAGTAGAAGTACAATGTAAAATAACGATAAAACAGTAAATACATAAACCAGTAACAAAGTCATTTAGTATCATTATCAAGTATCATGGACTGTACTTAATTGTATGTGCTAGACTTTCATACACTGGCAGTGCCGTAGGTTGCTTTACAGCAGCGTCACCACAAGCACAGACCGCTATGATGTCACTCGGCAGTAAGAATTTTTCAGCGTTGTTATAACCATAGGGGACCGACATAATATATGCATCCCGTTGACCAAGACGTCAGTGGGTATTCTCTTGCTGCAATGGGTATACTTATTACCATTACCAGTTACATAGTTTTCTGTTAAATAGTTTTCCATTGATAGTTATGTTTCTCATTGTCTGATTGTGATTTAACGTCCTAGATAAGGGGCTAGAGAGAAAACATGCTGAGAGGAAAACCTAAGTACCTGGTTTCTTTGCCAGTTTTTTTTCCTCACTGTAAGCTAATAACTTGGCATTTTTCTTAATACATCAGGCTTTGTACACTTGAAGAGTGTGAATCTACTTGTGATAAACTGATCTACCCTGGGTGAATAACACTAGTTTTTAAGGCTGAGAGGACCAGCTTCTAAATGTTGAATTCACCAAGATAAATTCTGCCCTGCAGGGACTTGCCTGAGCTGCCAGTCAGCCTTCCTCAGGGAACTACTCCTTTGAGATTTTACAAAATCAAATTGTAATGATGCTGCTGGATAGAAATCTTATTTTAGGGAAACTTTTGCATATTCATACATGTCTTGTAACTAGAAGGATAGTAAGGACAGAGTGAATATGGCCTTAACTCCAGGTTAGGCATGCTGATAATTGGATTTTGGAGAAAAGCCTTTAGGATAACTAGTATGAGTGCCTACTGTGTATAAGCACTATCATGTTTGCAAAGAGTTCTCCTTAAGGAGGTTAAAAAAATGTCATATACTCAGGAGACATTTAAGTGATGGAAAAACAGTATGTGGTTAGGGAGTTATAATGAATTGAGTATTTTCAGCTTTAGGTTCTGAAGTAAATTGGAATATGGAGTGATGTGAACCAAAATAGAGGGAATCTTCTTAGCATTTATCCTAATCAGATTTGTATAACTTTTAACATTTGTTCTACCCTCTGAAAACCATGAGTGCAGAAGCTATGTCGCATTCACTATGTCTCTATAGTGTTTAAATGTAGTACTTGTCATAGTTATTTTCCATAAAGTTTTGTTGACTAAATGGATCTTAAAAGTTTTTTTTTTTTTTTTTTTTTTTTGAGACGGAGTCTCTCTGTGTCGCCCAGGCTGGAGTGCAGTGGCCGGATCTCAGCTCACTGCAAGCTCCGCCTCCCGAGTTTAGGCCATTCGCCTGCCTCAGCCATTCTCCTGCCTCAGCCTCCCCAGTAGCTGGGGCTACAGACGCCCGCCACCTCGCCTGGCTAGTTTTCTGTATTTTTTAGTAGAGACGGGATTTCACCGTGTTAGCCAGGATGGTCTCGATCTCCTGACCTCGTGATCCGCCCGTCTGGGCCTCCCAAAGTGCTGGGATTACAGGCTTGAGCCACCGCGCCCGGCCTAAAAGTTTTTGAAGGATGGAACAGCTAGACACTGTGTTGAATATTTTGTGTGTTTCCTCTTCCTCACAACAATGCTGTAATAGGAGAATGTATCCAATTTAAAAATGAAAAATGCTACCTGGGTTAATAGAGCTGGGATCTAGGTTTGTATAGCGTCTGAGCACTTATTGCTCCATTACTATTATTAAAACCTGGGCAAAGCCATTTAGTCATAAGTGACTTTATGACTAGTTAGGTAAATATGAAGGAGTAGTGGAAAACAAGTCAGTAGAGTTGACTTAGATTATTGAAAGCTTCAAAACAGCCTGAGTTGGAGATTTACCTTGAAGACAGTGGTGGAGTAAGCTCAAATGTTTTTATCAGGGTAAAATAAATAACCTGGTGAACTGGCAGACAACAAGAAGGCTATTGTAATAATTCTGGTGTGAGATAATTGGTTGAACTAAGCAACAATAATGATAGAAGGAAAAGAGGAAGATTTGTAGTATTAGCAGAATTTGAAGATCAAAGGAAAGCAAGAATCTGAAGTTAGACTGGTTGACTAGGAGACTTTCAATACAAATTAAATATTAAACAGAGGAAACAGTTGCCTTTGAGTTCTGTCATTGAAACAATGGCAGAGAAACCCAAAGGAAATGCTTATTAGAAATAGGAGGTTTGAGAGGTCAAGACTAGGTGAGAGAAATTGGTGGGGAGGATAGGTGTATTTAATTTGGAGATGGTAAGGAATTGATATTCTCCATCTTTAAAAGTACTTACGGAGTACTTTTAGAGTACAAGAGTTTAAAAATTGAGTCTTGAACAGATACATTTCTGATTACTCAAGGTGCTTTTCTGAGCAGCCTTTTCCCCACTATTTTTTTACACTTATAACTACTCCAGTCTCAGAAAAGGAATCATATACTTTGTGCATGAGTAATAAATTTTTATTAAACGTGATGCCATACTTAGATATTTACAAGTCAAATTTGCTCTTTTCCATCACTGTCCGCAAAAAGTCTTTACTTATGGCTTACAATAAGTATTGGCCAGTGTTCTCTTATCATTTTACTATCACAAGAAAAGAAAGATTGTTTTGTATTTCAACTGTTCCAACTAGATTTATATCAAATTTAACTTCACCTAGATTGATACCAAACTTAGTTTCTTTGCAGAATTAAAATATGTAATCAACTGGCTTATTTTATCAACAATTACTCCTTTCTGTTTTATTCCCTTGCTCAGAGATTATCATTACAGAAACTTATTGTTGTTGCTGTTACCAATAAAGTCCTTAAAACTGATAAGTCCTTTCTAACCTCGACGTGTTTTCTTTGGCCTAAGCTTGCAGATCAGTTTTGTAATGCCATTGGAGTATTGCAGCAATGTGGTCCTCCTGCCTCTTTCAGTAATATTCAGACAGCAATTAACAAAGACCAGCCTGCTAACCCTACAGAAGGTAAACAGATTTTCTTAGCTTCTCTTATTTTGACTCTCACATTTTTTGTTATCCTTTAAAATTAGATTTCTTGAGAAATTCAGCTTATTTTGTTTCTAAAAATATTGTTACTTGAGGATATTGCAAGTTTTGTTTGTTGTAAAAAACTTAGTCAATTCACCTAACATCTCATAATTCTGGTTCATGTCAGATAATAGATTGTTACTCCTTTAGAGGAGAATTTGTATTAATTTAGCTAAGTGAGGGACCTTAACAAGGAAGGCATCCCATTTATAAATTTCTTTATTCAAGTGACCACTATATTGTCATGATAAATGAAATGACATACATTATGCTTAATTCCCAATTTGAGCTAAATGTATAACAGGATTGGTGTATATTTAATCATTAGACTCATTAGAATCTTTTTTTTGAGACGGAGTTTCGCTTTGTCACCCAGGCTGGAGCGCAGTGATGCAGTCTTGGCTCATTGCAACTTTTTCCTCCCAGGTTCAAGGGATTCTCCTGCCTCAGCCTCCTGAGTAGCTGGGATTACAGGCACATGCCACCATGCCTGGCTAATTTTTGTATTTTTAGTAGAGATGGGATTTCACCATGTTGGTCAGGCTGGTCTCAAACTCCTGACCTTGTGATCCGCCCACCTTGGCCTCCCAAAGTCCCGGGATTACAGGTGTGAGCCACCATGCCTGGCCGAATCATTAGAATCTTAGGACAGAAAAAGCTATATGAAGTTTCTGGTTTCATGAACTTAAAATTTGTTTCTGAAAACTTGAGATTTTCTAATATCCTAATCTAGCAGTATCTTTATCTCTAGAGTATGCCCAGCTTTTTGCAGCACTGATTGCCCGAACAGCAAAAGACATTGATGTTTTGATAGATTCCTTACCCAGTGAAGAATCTACAGCTGCTTTACAGGTAAGCCTCTATTCCTTTGAGAATTTTACCAGTAATAGAGAATTTTGAATTAAAGGAGGTAGATTTAATACCTTTTGTCTGTGTCCATTTGTGCTGCTATAACAACATACTTGAGACAGTAATTTATAAAGAACAAAAATTAATTTTCTCACAGTTCTGGAGTCTGGGAAGTCCAAGATCAAGGCATTTATTACTCATTGTGCATGAGTAATGAATTTTTATTAAACATGGTACCATGTTTAGGACCATGTTGAGGACCTTCTTCCTGTTTCCTCACATGGCTGAAGGCAGAAGGGCCGAAGAGCAAAAGCTCCCTCTTCAACCTCAAGCCATATTTTAAGGGTACTAATTCCATCTATGAGAGCTCTGCCTTCATGACTTAATATCCTCTTAAAGGCCCCTCCCCCTCTTAGTACCATCACATTGGGGATTAGATTTTAATGTATGAATTTTGGAGGGGACACATTCAAATCGTAGTATCTTTTGTGATAATATTCAATTTTCCCTGATAAGAAAACCTCTTATTTTCCTCAATTTTGTCTCTTTTCCTAGTGAAGAATGAGAGGAGGGTGGCATTCTAGATGTGGAGTAGAATAATGGTGTCCAAACGTAGTGTGGAAGGGAGTTACTTACAGATATCTAGAGATCTCTAATTGAAAAGTCATTCTTTTTAATAATTCACATGGGGAAAATTCTTAAAAGTTATCTGATTTTTAGAATTTTTTTACTGAAAAATATATCACAATGATTGCAAAGTCATCCAGATTTAAAAATAAGTACATCTGCGACAGCTTCTCTCCTTCTAAACTCTAAAGATTTTAAAATTTGTGTTTTACAAAGGCTGCTAGCTTATATAAGCTAGAAGAAGAAAACCATGAAGCTGCTACATGTCTGGAGGATGTTGTTTATCGAGGAGACATGCTTCTGGAAAAGATACAAAGCGCACTTGCTGATATTGCACAGTCACAACTGAAGACAAGAAGTGGTAGCCATAGCCAGTCTCTTCCAGATTCATAGCACCAGTGGATACTATGTGGCTGAGAAAAGAACTATTTGAGTGCCATTAATAATTCTGCATCAGACTTAGATACAAGCCTTATCAACAATTACAGAAACATTAAACACTATGACACGTTACCTTTTTAGCTATTTTTAATAGTCTTCTATTTTCACTCTTGATAAATAAGCTTATAAAATCATGACTGAACCAGCTTTAAACCATCATACTCATTTTTTAACTGAGTGAAATTATTACGGCAGGTAATGCATTAATGAACATAATATAAGGAAACATATGTAAAATTCTATTATGACTTAATTTATGTCTTTATTTTGTTGTATTGGCCAGTACTTTTGCAAATCAAAACATCTCTCAAGCCAGAGGAGAAGACAGTAAGAACAGACATAAGGAACATTTTAGTTTAGGCTAGTGTCCTGCCTCTTAGAAGTGGCATTGTGTAAATCTGAGCTTTGAACAAGAAAGTTTTGGAAATTGTATTGCTCTTAAGAAATAGAGTTAGTGTGGCTGGATAAGAAAGTCACATTTATGCAAATGTTTCTTCTTCCAGAACCTCATACCTGTTCTAGTTCATCTCCATGTTTATTTTACCAAGAAATTTCTCTGTCAAGAGAATTTCCTTGCTGTTGTGAAAAAATTTTTCTACAACCTGAACTATTTTTCCTATTTCTTTTCACCTTGCTTTTTTTCATCCTTCTCCTTAATTTGCTTGTCATCACAATGAAGTATGTTTTTTGAATCAATTCTTTCTCATTCTCTTCATTTATCTGAAGGTTCTGTCTTTTACCCTTATTAACCTCTCAACTTTTATTGCTGTATTCTAGTCAGACCAGAACATAACTTCCACTACATCAGTTACTTGGCACCATTTCACCTCAGTTTATTATTGCCAAATAATACTTTGTGTCAGCATTTTCAGCTATGGTTACTCATCCAACCCTTGGATCTCTTTGAGTCTACTGATTATCTCCACTGGAAAGGTGGAATTGAAATGTGGTCCACATTTTAACTGGCCATCTCCTGGGGCTGTATTTTTCAGAATATCCTGAGCTACATTTGCTGCAATCTGTTGCTATTCAGAGTTTAAGTTTCAGGAGAAAAAAAAAACAATAGAACACTCTGCCTGTTATTTTTGTGGTAATCAAACTTGTCCGCAGTTCTTGAAAAGTACTATGTTTCAAATTTCAGGAACACCAGCATTAGCTGTAAAAGTTGCAGCAATTTATTGGCTAGTCATAGAAATTTTTTGAACTTTTAACTATGTGTATTTTCATTGATGTTTATTAAAAACACTTTGCTATCACAGACATTTGGCATAAATCTGTACTCTTCATTATAGTTTTGGGGGGAGAGAAGATTTGATCAGAAAACTTTTTCAAAGTACCTAAGTGTTATAAAGGAGTCAAAAAGGTACAAATAAAAAGAAAAGGTCAAGATATTTTTCAAATGAAGGAGAACTAACAGGATTTATCACTAGTAAACCTGCTCTAAAAGAATTGTCAAGGGAAGTTTTTTTCTAAAAACAATTCTAAAAAAAAAGCTGCTAAAAAGATTTCCCTTCTTTCTAGAAGGGAAATTATAGCAGAAGGAAACTTAGAATGGCGGGAATAAAGAAGGCACAATGTGTAGGGTAAATATAACAGACTTCTCTTGAGGTTTTAAAAATTACATTTGTTAATTGAAAGAAAAAAATTAACATTGTTTTGTGTGATTCTCTGTAGAGCATATACAGGTTTGTTTTTTTAAGTTGAAGTCTCTGTCACCCAAGCTGAAGTGCAGTGCTGTGATCATGACTCACTGCAGCTTCAACCTAGGTTCAGGTGATTCACCCACTTCAGCCTCTTCAGTAACTGGGACTACAGGCATGTACTGCCATGTCCACCTAATTTTTTTCTTTCTTTTTTTTTTTTTTTTTAAGAGATGGGGTCTCACTCTGTTGCCCAGGCTAATGTCAAACTCCTGACCTCAAGATATTGATACTATACAGTAGACTATAAGAAATTAAGTATTTGTATCATCCCTAGAGCAACACAGATTTTTCCCTAAAAACCTACACAGATTATTTTCAAAAGCATCAGTACATTAAGGTGGAATACTAAAAAAGATTCAGGTAACCCAGGAAAAAGAAACAGAATAAAACAATAGTAAACCTAAATTTTATTTTATTTCATTAATACAGCAATAATTAAATGTCAATGATCTAAGCTGATTTAAATCTAAAAACTGGATAAGAAGCTGTGGCTTGTAATTAAAGATAGAAATTTATTCACGACCTACAGTTTGCTTTTTTCATATGTAAATTAATAAAAGTTTAATATCCTGCTTCTCTATTTCAGTTCTAGGCACCACTGTCAGTTAACCCTAAAGATTTTTGTGGGTGAAACCATTTTGATTACCATTTTGCTCTGCTGCCGGATATGGTAACCAAACTCTTTGTTTCTGTGTGTTAAATCTTTCCGCTTGTGCTTTAACTACATCCTAACTCCCATCATCTCCATTGAATTTAAGGAGCCAATTTCTTTTTTTGAGATGGAGTTCCACTCTTGTTGCCCAGGCTGGAGTGCAATGGCACAATCTTGGCTTCCCGCAACCTCCGCTTCCCGGGTTCAAGCATTTCTCCTGCCTCAGCCTCCCGAATAGCTGGGATTATAGGCATGCACCACCACGCCTGGCTAATTTTGTATTTTTAGTAGAGACGAGGTTTCTCCATATTTATCAGGCTGGTCTCTCACTCCCGACCTCAGGTGATCCACCCACCTCGGCCTCCCAAAGTGCTGGGATTACAGCCATGAGCCACTGCCCCTGGCCAGAAGCCAATTTCAATGGGTGTATCCTTTATCACTCCTGACCTGTGATAATAGCCATTAGAGCTTTTCAACAATAGTACCCCCTGCCAATGATTTTTTTTTAAGCCTTAATGAAGAGAGTGTCCTCTGGGTCCTTCCAGAGAAGATAGGATGTGAGTGAGTAAGTTATGTGTAATTTCATCCGTTGATACCATTCCTTGATACCATTCCCTGTATACCAAGGAAGGATATTCTGGCATTTCAGTTTGATTTAATATAAGTAAATCCTGTGTCTAGGCATTAGTTAACAAACCAAGTGACTACAAGTGATAAGTAACTTTTACCATAGACTGTCAATTACCTTGGCAATGGAAACATTATTGCCTTTTGATCCAGTCAGATCAGAGAACAAATTCCAGATTTCCATCCCTAAGATTCTGTGTCTCCGCTACCACTTCTGGTAGCAAAACTTGTCAATATGAGGTAGACTTAATGCAATGTAGCCATGAGAAATAATGCTCCTACAAACATTACAGGAATAAGGAATTTGATCAAGGAATTAGCATTTACACAAAATACGGGAAGAGTTAGGGAAGTGAAAGAATGAAAGAAGGAGAATAAAAAAAAATTCACTAACCACATCACTCTAAAGCCATTATTGCTAACAAGGTTATTGTAGTGCCAGTTAAGTCCAGGTCACCCAAGACATACCCCTTGGCCCCACTTGGAAAACTGTGTGATACGACTATTGGATTAGGGGGTTCTCAAAGCCAAAATGGATTTATCAGCAATGACCTTACTGCCTGGTACCCAGCTTCGAGAGGACCAAAAACGATGTTTGTGTCTTGCATTCCCAGGTCCCTCTTTCTTCTTTTACCCATATCTAAGTTGTTTAAAGGAGAAATATCCTTAGGTTTAAGCCATATTCTCTCTATTCTTGAAGGACCACAGACTCTATACCCCTGCTGAAATTTTCTGGAAGCCTATGGGAAAGGAGGAACGAAAAGCTTCATGGTTTCTTAATACGGGTGCCTAAATTACTATCATAACTGGTCCAGTAAGGAGAAGGGGCACCTGAACTCAACTTGGGGGCTGGGCAAGGTACCCAGTGAGGTAGGGAGATGAATATTACTTGGTAGCTAAGACCCTTCAGGTTGACTTGATGCATTGTGATCATGGCTTATACTTCAGATGTGTTGCTGGAATAGATATAATTATTATTCCCCTAAACACAAATGCCAGTGAGAATAGTCCCATTGAGGACATGCTAAATGTAGAGAGGTAGTAGTATGACATGTAAAATGGTCCCCAACCTGTCTCCCTGTCTCCTGCTTATGTGGTACCTGGCCTCTGACTACAGTATTAACCTTTACTTGAGCCCTGTGCTCCTGGAAAACAGTGATAGTTAAGAAATCTCTCCCTCTTGTTACATTTCAGGAAATGGCTTATTGCAAAGAACCACAAGAACTGTGAATAACCCCTTCATTTACCTATGATTAAGCCAGACTCAGACCCTCCAAATCCTATTCTTTGCCTCAGAATAATTAGTTGAACTATTTCTCCTCATAGACTAATCTGAACAAAATGCCCTTTAACTTGACCCAATTTTATGCTTCTCCCTTCCCGGTAAACCGCTGGACTTTGATCCACCCTCAGCCTGAGCCAGCACTGGACTGTGGAATAGTCCCCCCTTAACCGCCCCTCCTGAAAATTGGCTAGCCACCAGGAAGGACATTTCCTGTTCAACTGTCCCGTTAATGTCACCTGCTCCTCTCCTCCACACTAGTTTTTTTCTAGCCTGTTTATTCCTCCCTGTAAGAGAAAAAGAGAAAAACCTGTTTGTATCTGATCTTTGAGATGCTTGCAGATCTTACCTTTGAAGCATTCTCCTTATTGCAATAGTCTCCCTGACCCTATTGCAATAGTTCCTCTCTCCCTGTTTGTATTCATCCATTGGGCTGCTATATATAGCAAAATACCATAAGCCAATAGCTTATAGACAATAGAAATTTATTTCCCGTGGTTCTGAAGCCTGGGAAGTCAAAGATCAAAGTACTGGCAGATTTCATGTCTGGTGGGCACCTTCTCACTGTCCTCACATGGTAGAAGAAGCAAAGGAAACTCTTGGGCCTCTTTAGAGGTACCATTCCCACTCATGAGGCCTTCACCTTCTTGACCTAGTCACTTTTCAAAGGCTCGACCCATCATCGTTCATATGTTAGGATTTCAACATACAGATTTGTGGGGTTGGGAGGGACACAAGCATTCAGAGCATAGCGCTATTTTAATAATCATTTCAAATATAGTCATTCTGTACCTAGTCTGGATTTTTGTTTGTTTTGCTTGACCTCATTCACTTGGGTAGGAAAAAAATCTCATAGACTCTCATTGATAGCCCCAGGGGTAAGGCTAGGGCAAAGAGAGCAGAGGCACTCATTTACTGTGAGGTAAGAAATCTGTTTCAGATCACCTTGTGTGCAATTCAGGATAAAATTAATAAAGGTGAAGAGTTAAAAATCCAATACTAAGATATAACTCAGGAGTCAAAAGAAGAAATGAGAAAGATCAGAGCATAATTCAGAACGTAATGAAAACAAACTATACATAGAAACTTGTGGTATTCGGTCAAGACAGCATGTAGGAGAAAATGCAAGTATTACCTTTCTTGCATATATTAGGATAAAAAGCTGAAAATTAGCAAGGTAAGTGTCCAACTGAAAGAGAAAGAAACAATAAAGATAACAGCAGAAATTAAGAAAACAACCATACCATAGAATAAACAAAGCCCAAAGTTGAGATTCAAAAAGAGTATGGTCAAAAAAAAGAGAGTTTTGACTATTGATTGAATTATTTAAAATTTAAATTGTCCTTTAAATCCTTCAAACTTAATCCTTTAAACTTCAAAAAAAGTTTAAATTTGGCTAACGCGGTGACTCACGCCTGTAATCCCAGCACTTTGGGAGGCTGAGGCAGGTGGATCACCTGAGGTCAGGTGTTCAAGACCAGCATGGTGAAACCCCGTCTCTACTAAAAATAGAAAAAATTAGCCAGGCGTGTTGGTGGGCGCCTATAGTCCTGGCTACTTGAGAGGCTAAGGCAGGAGAATCGCTTGAACCTGGGAGGAGGAGGTTGCAGCGAGCCGAGCACTCCAGCCTGGGCAACAAAGGTGAAACTCTATCTCAAAAAAAAAAAGTTTAATACATAATTTAATAAATAAATTTAAATTGCTAAACAAGGTCTCACTCTTGTCTTCCAGGCTGCAGTGTAGTGGCACAATCACAGTTCATTGCAGCCTTGACCTGGGCTCAAGCTATCCTCCCACCTCAGCCTCCCAAGTAGCTGGGATGGCAGGCTTATTCCACCAGCTAATTTTTGTATTTTTAGTAGAGATGGGGTTTTGCAATGTTGCCCAGGCTGATCTCAAACTCCTGGGCTCGACCAATCTGCCCATTTCGACCTCCCAAAGTGCTGGGATTACATGCATGAGCCACCACACCTGATTTGACTCAATGGTCAAAACTTTTTTTTGGAGACGGAGTTTCACTCTTGTCTCCCAGGCTGGAGTGCATGGCGTGATCTTGGCTCACTGCAACCTCCGTCTCCTGGGTTCAAGCGATTCTCATGCCTCAGCCTCCTGAGTAGCTGGGATTACAGGCACCAGTCACCACGCCTGGCTAATTTTTATATTTTTAGTAGAGACAGAGTTTCACCACGTTGACCAGGCTAGTCTTGAACTCCTGACCTTAGGTGATCTGCTTGCCCCCGGCCTCCCAAAGTGTTGGGATTACAGGCATGAGCCACTGTGCCCAGCTGTCAAAACGCTTAATTAGCCCAGTGTGTTAGTGCATGTCTGAAGTTCCAGCTACTCAGTTGGGAGGATCGCTTGAGCCTGGGAGGTATAGGCTGCAGCTAGCCATGATCGTGACACCACACACCAGCCTGGTGACAGACTTGTCGACAGACCCTGTCTCAAAACAAAAACAAAAGGCAGTAATAAAACTTTCTAGCTACCAAGCCTAGAGAGTTTTATTAATGAGAATAGTGAGTTAGTGAGTGAGTTTTGCTAAATATGCTATGTTTCTTTGAATTCCAGTTTTATATAGAAAGTATAAAACTCTTGCCAAAATTTTATAGTATCAGTACAAAAATTAAAAATAACAACCAGGTCTCACTCTTAAACATGGAAAAATAGCAAATTAGAGACAGTGGGTATTAAAAATTACATATATCCCAATAAATGTGTGTTTAATCTCAGGAATGCATGGCAGTTCTATCTTTAGAAAATGTAGTTTTTGTATTTTTGTCAATTTAGAGATGCCCTTTTAAAAAACATTGTAAATTGGAATATTCAAAGGGCAGCTGTTTTATTTTCTTCCTTGCTGAAACATAAAATAATGATGTGTTTTAAAATTGATAGAATCTTTGATTTGATCAAATATAGTAATGTAATTTGCCATTCTAACAGATCAAAATCAGAATCAGTATGATCATCTATCTTGATTTGCGAGAAACATTTGATAAAATTCAAAATCCATTTATGAAAAAGCTCTTGACAAAGGAGAAAAAGCAAAGAATTTTTAAAATATAAAGGGTATATACAAAACTATAGTAACCATCTTACTGGAAGGTCAAATTTGTTCCCTTTCAGCTTGGGAATAAGACAGAGCTTCCTATTAAGACCACCACATCTACTCATCTTTGAGGTGGTGATTCTCACCGACACATCTAAGCATGAAAGAGATAAAAATTGCAAGAGAAAAAGGAAACAAAACTCTCATTACTTAAAGATGATATAATTACATAGAAAATCAAGAAGATTCCATGGATAGGTTTTGGGAAGGTCGTTGGACATAAAACCAATATGTAACATACCAGCAACAAATGGCAAGAAAAGCAGGTGTTTTTTTTTTAAGCACATTTTCAGTGACATTAAATAAGGATTCAGGAATACAACGAATATAACAAAAATGTAAAATATCTAGGGATGCATATAACAAAAAAATTATAAAACTTCATTTAAAACATTTTTAAACAAAATAAGTAGAAAGTGATACCATTTTTGTGGAACAGAGTCAGTATTGTAAATGTGTCAGTTTTCTTCAACTGCTCCACAGATGACACAATTTTAACTAAGATTCCAGTTGGGATTTCTGTGGAACTTGATGAGTTAGGGCCAATAGTAATCAAGATAGTCATGAGGAAGGATAACAGAATGGCAAAGCTTGCTTTAATAATTTGTGCAGGAATAGACAAATACTGTACACCAGTCTCTAAATAGATCGAAACCAAATTCACACAGACATGAAAAGTTAATTTATGAGAGATGAGGTTGCAGTCCCTGGGGAAAGAATGGAAATGGTGCTAGAATAATTGGTTTATATATGTATTTGTATATATGTATATGCCATTACATTAAAGTCAATGCCTGTGGAGTTGGGAGGAGTGATCAAAATGTTCTGGAATTAGATGTGATGGTTGCACAACTCTGTGAATATACTAAGAACCACTGAATTGCATATTTTTAAAGCATGGTATGTGAATAAAATCTCAATAAAACTGTTATAAAAATATTTTTAAAATACCAGCACTTTGGGAGACCGAGGCGGGCGGATCATGAGGTCAGGAGTTCGAGACCAGCCTGACCAAGATGGTGAAACCCATGTCTACCAAAAGTACAAAAATTAGCCGGATGTGGTGGCACGTGCCTGTAATCGAAGCTACTCAGGAGGCTGAGACAGGAAAGTCGCTTGAACCCGGGAGGCAGAGGCTGCCGTGAGCTGAGATGGCGCCACTGGCACTCCATCCAGCCTGGGCGACAGAGCGGGGTAGGGAGTGGGGTGGGGAAAAAAAATTAAAAAAATCAATGCCGGTCAGGCTCAGTGACTCACACCTGTAATCCCAGCACTTTGGGAAGCCGAGGCAGGCAGATCACCTGAGGTCGGGAGTTCTAGACCAGCCTGACCAACATGGAGAAAACCCGTCTCTACTAAAAGCACAGAATTAGCCGGTCGTGGTGATGCATGCCTGTAGTCTCAGCTACTCGGAAAGCTGAGACAAGAGAATGGCGTGAACCCGGGAGGCGGAGCTTGCAGTGAGCCGAGATCGCGCTACTGTACTCCAGCTTGGGTGACAGAGCGAGACTCTGTCTCAAAAATAAAATAAAATAAAATAAAATAAAATAAAATAAAATAAATAAAATAAAATAAAATACAATAAATAAAATAAAATAAAATAAAATAAATAAAATAAAATAAAAATAAAATATAAAATGCCAGGCGGATCGAAAACTTACATGCAAAGGGCAAGTGTTGAAGACCAGATAGCAATATTTCACCACAAGAGGGCAGTTTGACCCTGAACTGTTTTGTTTTGTTTTGTTTTTGAGAGGGAGTCTCGCTCTGTCGTCCAAGCTGGAGTGCAATGGCGCAATCTCGGCTCACTGCAACCTCCACCTCCTGGGTTCAAGTGATTCCCCTGCCTCAGCCTCCCGAGTAGCTGGGACTACAGGCGCGTGCCACCACACCGGCTAATTTTTTGTATTTTTAATAGAGACGAGGTTTCACCGTGTTAGCCTGGATGGCCTTGATCTCCTGACCTCGTGATCCGCCTGCCTCAGCTTCCTAAAGTGCTGGGATTACAGGCATGAACTTTGGTTTTATACAGGAAGTGGTTGGAGGAAATGGTTGGAAAGGATGTTTCCTGACTCAAATACTACTGGGGATTAGCTAGCTTGGTAGCAGCAGCTACAAGTTAAGATTACCCTGGAATCCAATCAGAGCTGGTGTTATGATTCTAGTTCCAGGAAGATACCTGAAGCCAGTAACATGAATATGATGACCAAATGTTTATTTCATCTGAAAGCGAAACAAAATATTAGGGACACAACTTCGTGGTATGTGTCCATTTAGGCCCACCATAAAGAAGTGAAGCACTGGCATCAACCACAAAGAAAGTTGTGTGAGCACTTTCTCTGGATGATAAATTATCTTCTATGTGCATGTGCATGTGTTGTGTGTGTTGACAGACCACACATCAGAAATCTGCCACTTCATAGCCGAAGGACAGTCCTATATGGAAATGCAGTATAAAAATATGGTTAATAATACAGGCTTTTGTGCCTCCCAGCCCCAGCATTGCCACTGAATTCTGTGACCTTGGGCAAGTTACCTATGTTTCAGTGCAACTGTAAAATGAGGATAATATTAGTAACTAACTCATGGCATTTTTATGGAAGGTAAATCAGTTTATAGATGAGCAGGAGTCCAGTATCATCCTTTTAAAGACATATCTGGTTTTTATAGGGTCAGACCAGTGAATTAAGTAGGCACGTGATGGGGATCACAGTGCCTGCAACTTTTGGGTCTTTAAGGATGGCTTTAATGTCTACCATAATCCCAGGCAATATTGTTTTTAATTTATAATATATTATATATTTTTTACATTTTTACAATTATTTATAATATTTGTCTTTTATGTACAATATTGTCAATGCAGTATTCTTTTAAAGTTTACTATATTGGCTGAGACAGCATGAGAGGGACAGTTTCAGGGTTTCCACTTGACTTTCCGTACTTCCATAGCTCTTACACCACTGGTTAAGAAACCATTGTGGGGGTTGTGCTAACTACAAAGTTAGTGACCAGGGAAATAATCAGTGATGGGTCATGAAACCAGTGGACCAGTGGACCTACTGTGAGTGGGATCTTTGCAAGGACCCCATGTATTATCTGGCAACCATAACCCTTTTCCCCAACAAGGTGGCCACTGATAATGCCCCTTTGAATTAATTCTGCGTTAATTCTTAGGTATTAATGTCAAAACAGACTCTGCCACCAACACTCCTCAAAATGCCTTGGCTTGTCTCTTTCCCTTGTATACAGTAATCTGAGTAAATGGCCACAAGTCTCTTTGGGATAGGTATGACAGAATCATTGTAAACACTTGTGTTATAGGGTTTTTCTCATGCAAGATCCTCATTGTTATTCAGTCATTGGGTTCTGAATCTAGAAAGGGTCTCAAGTTCTGAAACAGGGAAGAGATCATGACTTTTTGTTGGGAAGTGCTCTCAGGATTTTAGTCATCTGTTGTGTATCATATGGCATACTCTTTCTTGTCTGGCTTCTTTCATTAAGTACAATGATTTTGAGATTTACACGTATTGTTAGTGCATCAGTCTTTATTTTTGAATAGCATCCCATTTAATTGATTCCATTGATTGCAATGCTGCCCATCTCTGTTGCTCTTAGAGACTCATGTTCTCTTAATCTTCATAGCTCTCTGAGGGTCAGAAACTCCATTACTTGCTACTCAGACTTTGCTGTTATTAGAGTAATTAAGCCTATTTTGGTTCTGATGATTTAGGTTTGCCACCAGGCACCTTTGGTTGGGGATCCTGTTATTCTCATTGCCATCAGTTAGTGTAGTTTGTTACCAACATTAACCATCAGCCTTAGCCAGTGGTGTCTAGAACCAGCTCTCACAAGATGGATTTGTTCTCATTAACTCTCACGAGATTGTTACATTTGTAGAAATTTTATGAACCACTTGTTACCCAAGATGTTGAATGTAATATGACAGGAGAATGATCCATCACTATGTCAATATACTCTCCCTTATCCAACATTATTCTCCTTGACTGCATTTTCATTTTCCAGTCTCATGTGTATTTTCTCAGCTCCTGCCAGTATATCCTAACTAGGACCTGCAGCACCTTTTCCTCCATAACAGGCCCAGCACCCCCAAGCTGTGTTATATCATGATTGATCCTAATTTATTATTGGGTCGCCAGAATATGAGGTGGGAGTTGCATTACTCTGTTCTCACGTTGCCATAAAGAAATACCTGCGATTAGGTAATTAATAAAGAAAAGAGGTTTAATTGGCTCACATTTCTGCAGGCTGTACAGGAAGCACAATGCTAACGAGTGCTTGGCTTCTGGGAAGGCCTCAGGAAACTTACAACCATGGCAGAAGGTGCAGGGGGAGCAGGCATATCACATGGCCAGAGCAGGAGCAAGAGAATGAGGGGGAGGTGCTTTTAAACGACCAGATCTCACAAGAACTCACTCACTATTATGATGACAGTACCAAGATGATGGTGCTAAGCCATTCATGAGAAATCTGCCACCATGATCCAGTCACCTCTGATCATGGCCTACCTCCAACGCTGGGGATTTTTTATATGAGATTTGGGTGGGGACACACATCCAAAGTGTATCAGGTGGCACAGGTGGGTGGGTGGGGGGTGACATCTATCTTGCAAAGCAGAGGACTTGGTATCATCTTCCAGGAAATGGGTAGAACGTTTAAGAGAGGGAGAAGAGAAGGCTGCTTGTGCCAGCCCAGAGGAATCAGGGGAATTGCGATTCAAGATTTTCAGTATATTAACCAAGAGGACTCATTCCAAGTCTTAAGATCACAGTCCTTCTCATCAATACCCTCCCTGACCTTGATGAAGCCAACTTGCCTGAGTTGAGAATCACATATTTTAGAGCTTGTTCACTACTCTTGGAATTAAAGGCTGAATCTGATCCTCAGTTTTTTCTGCCTCCAGACTACAAGAGATGAGCATCTGCTGCCAAAGAGGCCTTCTAGCTTTCATACTTTGCCTTCAATCGATGATTAATACTCTTAGCCTTTCATTTTTCCCCCAAAGTATTCATTGATAGCATTTAGCAACCATCATATTCCAGTTTTTTGTTTGTTTACAGATTTATTGAAGTATAATTGATGACAATAAACTACATATGTGTTTGTATGTATGTGTGTGTAGTGCACAATTTGCTAAATTTTTGTTTGTTTTTGTTTTTGAGACAGGGTCTTGCTCTGCCACACAGGCTGGAGTGCAATGGCGCAATCATAGCTCACTGCAACCTTAACCTTCCGCATTTGGTAAGTTTCAACATATATCTATAAAACCATTATCAAAATCAAGACAACGAACATTTCATCAACCCCAAAAGTTTCCTCCTGCTCCTTTTAATTTTATCCTTCCTTCTACCCCCAGCCCCAGGTAACTCCTGATTTGCTTTCTGATAGGTTAGTTTGCATTTCTAGAATTTTATATAAACGGAATCATACAGCATGTATTCTTTTTTTTTTTTGGTCTGGCTACTTTCATTAAGTATATTGATTTTGAGATTTATATATCTTGTTGGTATATCAATCTTTTCATTGTTGAATAGTGTATCCCATTTAATAGATCTATCAAATGTGTTTATCCATTGACCTGTTGATGGACATTTGGGCTATTTCCAGGTTTGGGCTATTATGAATAAAGCTGCTATGAATATTTATATACAAGTCTTTGTGTGGACATGTTCCCATATTTCTGAAATAAATATGTAGGAGTGGAATGGCTGGGATATTTGGCAAATGTATTTTAAGTTTTCATGAAAGTGCCAATCTATTTTCCAAAGTCATCGTACCCTTTTGCGTTCTCACCAGCAGTGTATGAGGGTTCCAGCTGCCCCACACCTTCACCAGCACTGGGCAGAGTCTTTTAACTTTAGCCATTCTAGTGGGTGTATAGTGGTAACTCACTGTAGTTTTTTCATTTCATTTTTAAATTGAGGTATAATTGACATACAATGAACTGCACCTATTTAAACTGTACAATTTGATGAGTTTGACATATGTATACACCAATGAAACCAACACAATCAAGATGACAAATATATTGATCATCTTGATGATATTGATGGTAAATATATAAAGTTTTCTCATACCCCTATGAAATGCTATCTTCTCTCCCCTCCTTGCTCCTACTTCCCTACCCCAGACAACCAATCTTCCTTCTATCGTTGTAGATTAGTTTGCATTTTCTAGAGTTTTATATAAATGGAATCTACAATATGTACTTTATTTGTATCAATAGGTCATACCTTTTTGTTACTTAGGTATTTGTTACTGTGACATATTTCACTGTATGGCTAAACCATTATCAGTTTACTTGTTGAAGGACATTTGGGTTGTTTCTAATTTTTGCCCAACACAAATAAAGTGACTATGAACATTTACAAAGAAGTATTTGTATGGACTTAAGCTTTAATTTCTCTTAGGTAAATACCTAGGAGTAAAATGGCTGGATCATATAATAGGTGTATATAGTATTTAATTTTTTTTTAAAAACTGTAAAATGTTTCATAGTGGTTGTATGGAAATAAAAATGAGAAACAAAATAAAACAAATGTATATACCAAAACATGTTTAATGTTTCACTTCCAGAAAAAGGGAACACTTTACAGTAAGTGAGAAAATATATATCCACATTTTGAAAAAAACTCCAAAACAAAATGCATTTTGACACAAGATAATTGGAAATATTTCCATAGTTGTAAGAGTTTATTGTCAAAAATGATGTATGTCCATCTATAAAACTCTCCTATCTGAAGATTTAAAATGTTGCTAAAACAAATTTATCTGCTCTAGTTTTAAGTATTTTCAAAGTTAGTTTTGAACCTATTTGTTTAAAATGTGAAAATGCAAAACCTTTTGTTGCTTCCAAGAGTAATTTATTGACATCAGAGAAGATATAAATTTATTACTTAAAAAATTTCCCTTTTTTGCTCCTCTTTCTTTTTTGTTTTGTTTTTATAACTGGAAAAATAATTGTACATATTCATGGGGTACATAGTGATGTTTCAGTACATATACTGTATAGTGATTAGATCAGGGTAATTAACATATCTTTTTAATTGGTGAATGAACTGAAAAATTAATACTCCGATTTAGTAAGTGAAGCTAACCTTTCCCTTTGAATCCATACTTCTCTGCAGGATTGTTTTTAGCTTTGAGGGTCATTAACATCAAATATTGAAGTAAACTAAACTTATAACCAGACCATCATATCATTTTATCTCATAAAATGAAGCAAGTATTCCCGTCACTTCTAGGAACACAACTGAACAGTATTGTTTGCTAGTGAAAAAAATTTGAGTTTTCAAGTGAAAATTGGAATTTTGGAAAACTTGTATCTTCCCTATGAGTTGACAGCTTCCCAATATTTAGAGATTTTTCTGATATATTTATGATGAAACCAGTGATAATATTAACAATTGTTATTTTTGAAATATTGCTTAATGAAATCCATCAATACCAACCCAAATTTTATAAAAACAAAGCATATTTTAAAACATTTCTTGGGAGGGCGTAGCGGCTCATGCCTGTAATCCCAGCACTTTGGGAGGCCGAGGCAGGCAGATCACTTGAGGCCAGGAGTTCGAGACCACCCTGGATGGTGAAACCCCCATCTCTACTTAAAAAAAAAAAACAGAATTCTTATAATATAGATGACCCTCATAAATCACATAACTCTTCTGAGAGTAAAAGAGGTTCATTTTTAAAAGAATTATCCAGAGTTTTTACATTAATTATATTTATATTTTTCAGACCCCAAATTGGCAAAAGTTGGAGAATTTTTCTTAAATTACAGTTTTCTTCTGCCAGAGCCAAAAATGTAATAAAACTCCTAGATACCATGGTCATATCCATAATCTTAAAACTATTGTTCTCAGCACAATGAAGAAATTACTGAGAACAAGTCCCTTCCAAAGAAAAAAAATCCAATAAGAGATTCAATATGCGTTGTAATTTTAGAAGACAGTTAAGTTCCATCCTCACATAGAATGTTGTCTCAGACACTGGCTTATTCTAAATGCATCAGCAAGTAATCAAAGAGTACAGTAATTACCTATTCTTCCTTGTAACACTGCTGGAATAGATACACCCCTAGCCCTGGCTAAGGCTCTCTTTATTTATTAGATGGATTAAACTTAATTCTCTTGATTTGTACTTATTTTAACAACAGTTGGTCCATAGGAATTCAGAAAGGCTTTTTCAGACTTGAGATTTAAGTGCAATGTCAGCTTTTTTTTTCCCCCAGTTTGGCTAAAGCAAAGCAAGGGAATTGTTGCCAAGTAAAGCACATTATGCAGAACCTGGGACATATAGGATGACTCAGCATTGCATTTTAGTCTCATGACTTTGCTGGGAATCAGATGCAGCTATTGAGAATACCAGTAGCATTGGCTTTAGGTTTAGTAGCCATGAGTTGAGTTTAGGAAAGGCAGAATCTTACTAAGTGAACTCCTGATTATTGCTGCAAGACCTTCTTGGTCAAAGCATTCTTGACAAATCATCCTTGAAAAACTCTTTACTCTATGGAAAACGTAAAGAACAATGAGTGAGAGCACAGGCTCTGGGTTTGAACCTTGGCTATACCACCACTTACGCATCATGTGACCGTGGTTAAGTCCCATCATCACTCCGTGTCTCAGTTACCATATATACAAAATAATAATAACATACTGCTAAATACTTACTAAATCCTTTACATGTATTATTAATATAACCCACATAGGATCATGTGGGTTATATTAATAATACATGTAAAGGTTTTAGTCTGGTACTAAATGACCAGTAAATGTTGTTTATAATTGGTTTGCTTTATTATGTATTTATTTAGACAGAGTTTCACTCCCATTGCCCAGGCTGGAGTGTAGTGGCACTCAAGTGATTCTCCTGCCTCAGCCTCCTGAGTAGCAGGGATCACAGAAACACCACCATGGCCAACTAATTATTATTATTTTTTTTTCGAGACAGAGTCTTGCTCTGTCACCAGGCTGCAGTGCAGTGGCATGATCTCAGCTCACTGCCACCTCCACCTCCTGGGTTCAAGCGATTCTTCTGCCTCAGCCTCCCAAGTAGCTGGGACTACAGGCGTGTGCCATCACAAATACAAAAATTTTTGTATTTTTAGTAGAGATGGGGTTTCACCATGTTGTCCATGATGGTCTCCATCTCTTGATCTCATGATCTGCCCACCTTGGCCTCCCAAAGTGCTGGGATTATAGGTGTGAGCCACCATGCCCAGCCTGCTAATTTTTAATACTTTTTGTAGACAGGGTTTCACCATGTTGCCCAGGCTGCTCATGAACTCCTGAGCTCAAGTGATCTGTCTGCCTTGGCCTCGCAAAGTACGGGGATTACAGGTGTGAGTCACCATGCCAGGCTGGTTTGCTTTATTTCTTAAGCCTCACAACATCCCTGTAGTTATTGTGGGGTAGGTATCTGCTATGGTTTGAATGTCCACTCCAAAAATCATGTTGAAATTTAATTGCCGTTGTAACAGTACTAAGAGGTGGAACCTTTAAGAGGTGATTAGGCCATGAGAGCTCTCATAAATGTATTAACGACATTATTGTGGCAGTGGGTTCATTATTACACGATGGAGTTCCTTCTAAAAGGACAAGTTTGGCGCCCCATTTGTTTCTGTCTGTCTCTCAAGCTCTCTTGCTTTTCCACCTCCTGCTATGGGACATCATAACAAGAAGACCCTCATCAGATGCTGGTACCTCGATCTTGAACTTCCCCGCCTGCAGACATAAATTTCTATTCACTTAAAATTACCCAGTCTCTAGTATTCTGTTATAGCAGCACAAATCAGACTAAGACAGTATCCCTAAGGGTAAATTGAGTTTATTCCCGAGAGTAAACTGAGGCTCAGAAGTTAATTATCCATTGACCCAGAGCCTGTGTGTGGCAGTTCCTGTGATTCCAAACAAGGCACTTCCCAATATGTCATTCTAAATCTACAAATTTCATTTATGTCTTGTAAGTGTAGGAATCAGAAACATCATAAAAGCTCAGTCTCTTACATGGTCTTAGACTTCACTGAATTAAGAAGATTTGTAGAATTAATAAGTGTATGAGACTGGGTGCAATGGCTCATGCCTGTAATCCCAGCACTTTGGGAGGCTGAGGTGGGTGGATCACCTGAGGTCAGGAGTTTCAGACCAGCCTGGCCAACATGGCAAAACCCTGTCTCCACTAAAAATACAAAAATTAGCCAGTAGTGCTGGTGCATGCCTGTAGTCCCAGCTACTCAGGAGGCTGAGACAGGAGAATTGCTTGAACCCATGAGGCGGAGGTTGCAGTGAGCCAAGATCCCGCCACTGCACTCCAGCCTGGGTGACAGAACGAGACTCTATATCAAAAAAAAAAAAAAAAAAAAAAAAAAGTGTATGATATTGAACTTTGACTCTCCTTGAACAAAGCATATGTTATTTAATTATTGAGTTTATTTAATTTTCTGTTGACTATATGTTGTTTTGTTACCTTAATGTGATAATAGGGCAGAGACAATATTGTAGAGAGTTCAGCACAGTGGCCTGAAAAACTGAGGATACTAGGAAAGTTCTTTTATGTATTAATTTATGCAGCAAATATTTATTGCAGCCCCTATTGTATGCAGGCACTACTGGGATACAGCAATAGATACATCAGACAAGGTTCTTTTTCTTATAGAAATGACATTGTAGAGGGAGGAGAAGAACATTTATTCCATCAATAAATACATAAAAAAGACAATTTCAGATAGTGTAAACAACAGCTAAGAAGACAGTAACACAGGATGATTGGATACAGGAGATGGGAAGAGATGGTGAGAAGTGGGGAAGACTTACATATAGTTAAATGGAAAGGCTTATCTTTGGAGGTGGCATATGAACTCAGTATTTCTTTTTTCTTTTTTTGAGACAGTCTCACTCTGTTGCCCAGGCTGGAGTGCAGAGGCATGATCTTGACTCACTGCAACCTCTGTCTCCTGGGTTCAAGCGATTCTCATGCCTCAGCTAGGATTACAGGCATGTGCCACCATGCCCAGGTAACTTTTGTATTTTTTGTAGAGACAGGGTTTCACCATGTTGACCAGTCTGTTCTCAAATTCCTGACCTCAAGTAATCCGCACACCTTAGCCTCCCAAAGTGCTGGGATTACAGGCATGAGCCACTGCATCCAGCCCTCAATACTTTGATCATTAGAGGAAACCACTGAGCAAAGAACCAGGACTCATTCAGTGGGAACAGCAAGTGCAAAGACTCTAAGGTAGGAACAAGCTTGGCACTTTCTTGAAATAAAAAGAAAAAATAATTATAAATAATGAAACTAAAAAGCCTTACAAGGCCCTTTTTGTCCATTTAAGAACAATACAGTCTTTTAATCACCAGTTGCATCAGTCATCTTTATTTACCTTCTAGAAAAAAGGATAGGAGTGGCTGAGATGCACATTTCCTTTGAAGTATTTTGAAGGAAAAAACTGGTGTCAGCTTGTTGATTCTTATTGCAGTGCCAAAATGTGTACCAGTCTTTCTTCAGCAGATATTTGAGAACCAAAACTTTTATACTTAGGATTGTTGGCACATCTGTGCAATGTTAGTTTCTTTTAAGAAACTTCACCAAGAACCTGGAATTCAGCATCCTAATTTATAAATCTGATTTCTTCTTTTTTAACTTTTAAGTACGGGTTACATGTACGGGTTTGTTACATGGGTAAACTTGTGTCATGGGAGTTTGTTGTACAGATTATTTTGTCACCCAGGTATTAAACCTCGTACCCATTAGTTATTTTTTCTGATCCTCTCCCTCCTCCCACCCTCCACCCTTCAACCTCCTGCAGGCCCTAGTATCTATCGTTCCCCTCTATGTGTCCATGTGTTCACATCATTTAGTTCCCACATATAAGTGAGAACATGTGGTATTTGGCTTTTTGTTCCTGTCTTAGTTTGCTAAGGATAATGACCTCCAGCTCCATTCACATTCCTACAAAGGACATGATCTTGTTCTTTTTAATGGCTGCATAGTATTCCATGGTGTACATGTACCACATTTTCTTTGTCCAGTCTACCACAGATGGGCATTTTGGTTGATTTCATGTCTTTGCTGTTATTAATAGTGCTGCAGTGAATGTATGCATGCATATGTCTTTATGATAGGATGATTTGTCCTCTGGGTATATACCCAGTAATGGGATTGCTGGGTCAAATGGTAGTTTTGTTTTTAGATTTTTTTAGGAATCACTGTACTGCTTTCCCCAATGGTTGAACTAATTTACACTCCTACCAACAGCATATAAGTGCTCCTTTTTCTCTGCAACCTCATCAGAACCTGTTATTTTTTGACTTTTTAGTAAGAGCCATTCAGACTGGTGTGAGATGGTATCTCATTGTGTGTTTGATTTGCATTTTTCTATTGATTAGTGATGTTGAGCTTTTTTCCATATGCTTGTTGGCTACACATATGTCTTCTTTTGAAAAGTGTCTGCTCATGTCCTTCACCCACTTTTTAATAGTTGTTCTTTTCTTATAAACATAAATCTGATCTTTAAGTGCCCATGATTATCCATGCCCATGAAAATATAAAAATTTATCCCCACTTTTTCTCTTCCCATTCTTTCCTCATTCCATATGTTATTCAGAAGTTTATCTTTTTTCCTTTTTACTATCTTATATATACACACACACTCAGATAATATCACACCAATATCCATTGTGTACAGTTTTCTAAATGTTTATACAAAATATCCAGAATAGGGAACCCTATAGAGTTAGAAAATTAGTGGTTACCAAGGGCTGGGGGATATGGGGGAATTGAAGATAATAGCTAAGGGCTGCAGGATTCCTTTTTGTGGCAACGAAAATGTGAAAGCAATTGAGGTGATGGATGCACAGCTTTTTTAATAGATTAAAAGCCATTGAATTGTATACTGTAAATGGGTGAATTACATGATATATGAATTATATTTCAATAAAGTTGTTGAAAATGCTAATAGAAAGCCAGGCCCAGGCCAGGCACCATGGCTCACACCTGTAATCCTAGCCTTTTGGGAGGCCAAGGTGAGCAGATGCAGGGAGTTAAAGACCAGCCTGGCCAACATGGTGAAACCCCATCTCTACTAAAAATACAAAAATTAGCAGGTCATGGTGGTACATACCTATAATCCCAGCTGCTTGGGAGGCTGAGGCATGAGAATCGCTTGAACCTGGCAGGCAGAAGTTGCAGTGAGCCAAGATCGTGCCGCTGCATCCCAGCCTAGGTGACAGAGCAAGATTCTGCCTGAAAAAAAGAGAAAAAAAACATAAAGCCAGGTACTGTGGCACACACCTGTAGTTCTAAGAGCTGATAGAGGAGAAAAATGAAATAACAATAGTTTGATACAAAACAAGGCACGAAGGCTGAAATAAAGGAATAAAAAACAGATGGGACAAACAAAGAGTAGAAAGATGGTACACTTAAACCCAAGCATTTTGATAATTACATTTAATTAGACTGAAGATTCTCCTTGAAAATATATACATTGAAATGCAAAGGGCCAAGAAATAACAAGATTGACTTTGAAACTCTAATAACTAAGACTGTGTAATGTTGGTTCAAGAATAGACACACAGATCAGTGGGACAGAATGCTGATCCTGGGACAGATCTGCATGAAAACAGTCACATGATTTGTAAGAAAGACACCACTACAATTCATCAGGGGGAAGGATGGTCTCTTCAATAAATGGTGCCAGGTCCACTGGGTATCAATGTGGAAAAAAATTAACCCTCATTCCTACTGTATACCATAAAAAATTAATTTGAGATGGCCAAAGACCTAGATGTAGGTTTAGACCAGTCCAAATGAAGCTCTGGAAGAAAATGTAGGAAAATATCTTCATGACCTTAGTGTAGAGAAAAATATAATAAGCAGGACAGAAATGTACTATCTGTAACAGAAAAGACTGATGAATTATACTTCAGTAAAATGAAGAACTTCAGGCTGGGTGTGTTGGCTCACACCTGAAATCCCAATGCTTTGGGAGGTCAAGGTGGGCAGATAGCTTGAGTCCAGGAGGTCAAGACCTAGCCTAGGCAACATGGTAAGATTCCATCTGTACAAAATATTTTTAAAAAATTAGCCAGGTGTGGTGGCACATGCCTGTAGTCCCAGCTATTCAGGAGGCTGAGGTGGGAGATTAGCTTGAGCCCAGGAGGTTGAGGTTACGGTGAGCCATGAATGGGCCACTGCACTTCAACCTGGGTGACAGAGTGAGACCTTGTCTCAAAGAAAAAATAATTAAGAACTTCTATTTATCAAAAGACAGAATTAATCGAGTAGAAAAGCAATGGACTGAGGGAAGATAGATATAGACATGAACATATTTTTTTTGAGATAGAGTCTTGCTCTGTTGCCCAGGCTGGAGTGCAGTGGCAGTCTCAACCCACTGCAACCTCTGCCTCCTGGGTTCAAGCAGTTCTTGTGCCTCAGCCTCCTGAATAGCTGGGATTGCAGTCGCACCACCACACCCGCTAATTTTTGCATTTTCATTTGAGATGTGGTTTTGCCATGTTGGCCAGGCTGGTCTCGAACTCCTGGCCTCAAGTGATCTGCCTGCCTCACCTTCCCAAACTGCTGGGATTACAGGTGTGAGTCACTGTGTCTGGCCTTGAGAGGAAATGTCTTTAATACATGTATCCAATAAAAAACTCATACATAGACTATGCAAGGGGACTCCAAAACTTCATGAAAAATGAAATTAAAAGATAAAACATAAACTTCATTTCTCAACATATTTCATCAGGCTCGAGACACTTTTGTAAGTGAAGATACCAGCCATTTAGTCCACCCCTAAAGAACTGAGGGTCCTAGGAATTTAACCATGTCAATGAAGTCTTTTTTACATTATCAACTAAAGAAACATTGGTGCCCTTTAAAGATATTTTGAGGCAAAAAGAAGTAAGGAGGAACTAAATCAGGATTGTAAGGTAGACGTCTAATGAGTTCTCATCAAAATGCTCACAAATGGCCCTTGACTGATGAGAGGAATGAGCAGGAGCATTGTCATGGTGGAGAAAAGCTCTCTGGTGAAGCTTTCCAGGCATTTTTCTGCTAACTGGCTAACTTTCTCAACTCTCACAATAAGCATTGTCATAATATTGTCTTTTTTTTTTTTTTTTTTTTTTTTTTGAGACAGAGTCTTACTCTGTCATCCAGGCTGGTGTGCAGTGGTGTGATCTCGTCTCACTGCAACCTCCACCTCTCTTAGGTTGAAGCAAATACCCTGCCTCAGCCTCCCAAGTAGCTGGGATTACAGGCGTTGAGCCACCACGCCTGGCAATATTGTCATTCTTTGGTCCTTTAGAAAGTCAATAAGCAAAGTGCCTTGAGCATCTCCCAAAAATGTTGCCATCATCTTTGCTCTTGTGTGTGTTGTTTTTTTTTTTTTTTTTTTTGAGACAGGGTTTTGCTCTGTCACCCAGGCTGGACTCAAGTGATCTGTCTGCCTCAGCTTCCCAAACTGCTGGGATTACAGGTGTGAACCACTGTGCCTGGCCTTGAGAGAAAATATCTTTAATACATGTATCCAATAAAAAACTCATACATAGACTATGTAAGGGGACTCCTGGGCTCAAGCGATCTTCCCACCTCAGCCACCCAAGTAGCTGAGACTATAGGCACACACCACCTTGCCTGGCTAATTTTTAAATTTTTTGTAGAGACAAGGTCTTACTATGTTGTCAGGCTTGTCTGGAATTCCTGAGAAGTGATCCTCCTGCCTTGGTCTCCCAAAGTGCTAAGATTACAGGTATGAGCCACTGTGCTCAGCCCTCCCTTGCTCTTGACCAGTTCACTTTTGCTTTGACTGGACCACTTTCACCTCTTGGTAGCTATTGCTTTGATTGTGCTTTGTCTTCAGGATCGTACTAGTAAACCATGTTTCATCTTCTATTACAATTCTTTGAAGAAATACTTTAGGATCTTGATCCTACTTGTTTAAAATTTCCATGGAAAGTTCTGCTCTTGGGGGCAAAATGGTTCTGGCACCCATCCAGTGGAAAGTTTGCTCAACTTTAATTTTTTAGTCAGAATTGTGTAAGCTGAACCAATTGAGATGTCTATAGTGTTGGCTATTGTTTCTGCTGTTAATTGTCAGTCCTCTTTAATTAGGGCATGAAGAAAATTACATTTTTTCCTTGCAAATTGATGTGAGTAGTGTGTTGTTGCAGGCTTCATCTTCAGTATCACCTCATTCCTCCTAAAATGAGTTATCCGTTTGTAAACTGCTAATGTCTTTGAAGCATTGTACCCATAAACTTTTTGTAAAACATCGATAATTTCACCATTCTTCCACTTAAGCTTCACCATAAATTTGATGTCTTGTTATTGCTTCAATTTTGGCTGAATTCATGTTGCTCTGATAAGGGCTCTTTTCAAATTGATGTCTTATCCTTCTTAGGACTTCAAACTAGATCCTGTTCAGACATGTTATATTAAGTTAGTATGAGTTTATTTTGGTGCAAAAACAAATAAATCTATGCATAGTTTTTTTTTTTTTTTCATGATACACATTTTCTGTGAACTTTTCCAAGGCTCCTCCTGTAAGAAACTCCTACAAATTAATGATAAAAAGACAGACAATTCAATATTCTTAAATGAGTGGAAATGTGTACCTGAAAGAAAGAGAATATCCATATGGCCACTAAGTGTAAAAGGTGTTCATCATGCTTAGGTATCAAGAAACCAAATATAAGCCATAATGAAATAACACTCTACCTCCACCAGAATGTCAACAGCAAGTTTTGGTGAGGATGCGGAGCAAATGAAACTCTCATACATTGCTCATGGGAGTGCAAATTTGTACACCACTTTGGAAAAAATTCTGGCAGTATCTACAAAGTCAAACGTATGTACACTCGTTGAACCAGCAGTTCCACTCTTGAGTATGAACACTGCAGAAGTGAGTGCTTATATCCACCAAAAGACATGGATGAATGTGTTCATAGCAATTACAGTAATGGCCCTAACCTGATAAAAATTCAAATGTTCATCATGAGTGGAATGAACAAATAAATTGTGAATGAATGATAATGCTATAATAATGATACAGAAATAAGAATGAACAAACCACATTCAACAACATAGATGAATCTCATACAAAATATTAAAAGAAGACAGACATAAAAATAATATATTGTATGATTTCATTTGTATGTAGTTCAAAAGCAAGCAGAACTAATCTGTGGTAAAGTTCAGACTGTCATCATTTTTAGTGATATATTGATGGAATGGGATGAGGAAGCTTTGTGGAATGCTGGAAATATCTGTATCTTTAGTTGATGCTTATGTAAAAATTAATTAAGCTGTACATGTAAGATTTATGCACCTTACTGCATATAAGTTATCTCAAGAATAAATAAATGGGTTGGTTGAGAGTTATGTCCATATATCAGCAGACAGAATGATGGTAAATAAAATAAGCTTGATATTTGATTTTATAGGTATCAATAAGAATTCTTGGGTGGAACATGTATGTGGAATATAGAATTTAAGTGAAACTTTGGTTAAAAATATGTAATATGCTGGGCCTGGTGGCTCACACCTATAATCCCAGCATTTTTGGAGGCCAAGGCACGCAGATTGTTTGAACTCAGAAATTTGAAACCAGCCTGGGCAACACGGCGAAACCCTGTCACTACTAAAAATACAATGGGGGTTTGCATTTTTATATTAGGGAAGCATCTTTTAAAAAGTAATTAATTAATTAATTTTTAAAAAGTCTTGCTGCATTGCCCAGGCTGGTCCTGAACTCCTGGTCTCAAGCGATCCTCCCAGCTACTCAGGAGGCTGATGTAGGAGGATTACTTGAGCCCAGGAGGTTGAGGCTGCAGTGAGCCATGATTGCGATACTCTAGCCTGGGCAACAGAGTGAGACTCTGTCTCAAAAAAAAAAAAAAAAAAAAGTAATATAATGTGAGTAATAATAGTAGTGTAGTAGTCAAAGTTCCTATTTGCAGAAAAAAACAACTAGAAAACAAAAGTGAAGGGGATTTGGGCTATTTGCATTTCCTAAATAAATTATGTCATACAGAATATCATCATCATAAAAGATGTCAATATATTTTCTGGGGAGAAAATACCATGTTTGTATATTTCAGTGTCTAGTCAGAACAATATAAATAACTCTAGGTTTTTTATATTGCCTAAACTATGGTGTGCAGAATACTGTAGTCATACAAGATGTTAATATGTTTTCTTGGGGGAAAAATGCCATGTTTGAATATTTAACTGATCTGTCAGAACAACAGAAACCACTCTAGGTATTTCTAACACTGAGCCATTAACACAGCAGGTAGTTTGCAAAAGTGTTAGTGGGGTTGAAGAGACAAAAATGTGAATGGATGCAACCCAGATATCAGTAAGTACTGGAAGCTGCCAACTCCTAAGGCTGGAGGAGCAAAAGGGAAAGGAACATTGCCCAGATCCCATGAGTGCTGTGCTGCGGAGATTTCTAACACCACACTGCCACTGCTGTTTTGCAAGAAGCTAGGAATTCCAGTGATGGCTCAGGATTCTGGGAGCCATAGTCCCATTTTTGCTGGACTCCTAGCCTCAAGAGATCCTCCTGCCTCTGCCTCCCAAAGTGCTGGGATTACAGGCGTGAGCCAGTGTGCCCAACCTACGTCTACCTCTTTACTTCTGGATTTTTCAAAACCTTTCATATGCTACTGTGTTCAAAAGAGAGTTATAGTTTATGGCACTTCTCATTTTATATGATTAAAGACATATTATTTTCCCCCACAGAACACATTTGTAACATCTGATAAAACCTCAGCCTAGAAAAAAATAGAAACAAACAAAAATGCTATTGTTGTTGGAGTATAATAAGGACATAGAACAGCAGATTATATAAAAAACTCTTTCTTATCTGGGTGCCTCACACTTGTAATTGGAGCACTTTGGGAGGCTGAGGTCAGAGGATCACTTGAACCCAGTTCAGGACCAGTCTGGGCAATGCAGTGAGACCTTGTCTACAATAAAAAATTTTTAAAAATTTTTTTAAAAACTTTTCTTTTTTTAAAATTATACTTTAAGTTCTAGGGTACATGTGCACAACGTGCAGGTTTGTTACATATGTATACATGTGCCATGTTGGTGTGCTGCACCCATTAATTGGTCATTTACATTAGGTATTTCTCCTAATGCTATCCCTCCCCCTCCACCCACCTCATGACAGGTCCAGGTGTGTGATATTCCCCTTCCTGTGTCCAAGTGTTCTCATTGTTCAATTCCCACCTATGAGTGAGAACATGCGGTGTTTGGTTTTCTGTCCTTGCGATAGTTTGCTGAGAAGCTGGAAACCATCATTCTCTACAAAAACTTTTCAAATTAATTAATTAATTATTTTTAAAAAGATGCTCTCCTAACATAAATTATAAACATTTCAGAGGGGCAAGTAAAAGTGGCATGCAAGAATCCAAGTATACCAACATTCTGAAAACTAATTATCTTGAGGGATACTATTGACAAATTCTTACATTTTTTTCTTTTTTTTTCTTTTTTTTTTTTTTTGGAGACAGTGTTACTCTTTTCCCAGGCTGGAGTGCAGTGGCATGATCATGGCTCACTGCAGCCTCTGCCTCCTGGGTTCCAGAGACTCTCCTGCCTCAGTCTCCTGAGTAGCTGGGACTACAGGTGCCCGCCAACACACCCAGCTAATTTTTGTATTTTTAGTAGAGATGGGGTTTCGCCATGTTGGCCAGGCTGGTCTCAAACTCCTAACCTCAGTTGATCTGCCGGCCTCGGGCTCCCAAAGTGCTGGGATTACAGGCGTGAGCCACCGTGCCCGGCTACAATTCTTGCATTTCTTGAGTCTTGTGTTAATGGTCATTTATTATTTTGGTAGATCATGATATGACCACCTTCCTCTTTGGGAGAGTCACAAGGGGAAACATAAGGAATGCCAGTCTCTGTTCACTACATGGAAGCTGCAGGGGAATGATAGCTTTTCTCCCTTCGTTTTTTTTTTAGACAGAGTCTTCTGTCCTCCAGAGTGCAGTGGCATGATCTTGGCTCACTGCAGCCTCTGCCTCCTGGCTTCAAGCCATTCTCCTGCCTCAGCCTCCTGAGTAACTGGAATTATAGGCAACTGACACCACGCCTGGAAAATTTTTGTATTTTTATAGAGATGAGGTTTCACCATGTTGGTCAGGCTGGTCTTGAACTCCTGATCTCATGCAGTCCACCTGCCTTGGCCTCCCAAAGTGCTGAGATTACAGGCATGAGCCCCCCTGCCTGGCCCAGCCTTTCTCCTTAATTCTGGTAGCTAGAGCATGGACTGTAACATGAGTACAGTTACTTTATCTACAGAGACATTGTAAGTTCAGAGACGTGAGAGTTAGCATCCAGAGGCTGCAGACATCAGCAGCACAGCTGTCTCTCCAACAGGATCATTGCCAGCAGAACATCCTACACCAATGGCTCTTTGGGCAGGACCTTGGCTGTGCTTTGTCTGTCTAGCTTCCTGCCCAAGTTTGGTAAGTTTTCTTGCTTATTGTGCAACCTTTAACCCTTCCCAAAATTATTTTTCTCCTTAACTGAGCCAGATTTATTTTCTGTTGTTTACAACCAATAACTCTAACTAAAACATTCTTAGAAAGTAGATAAAACCAAAATGGCAAATAATATTCAAAAATTTTTTTTCTAACCAACAAGAAAGAAAAGATTGGTTATATGGGAGAAAGTTACTATGAAATAATAGCATTCTAACAGAATGTATAGGTTTAAGAAAGCAGATTTATAAAGATTCAGAAAAACACTATATGATATGGTTTGGCTGTGTCTCACCCAAATCTCATCTTGAATTGTAGCTTGCATGATTCCCATATGTTGTGGGAAGGACCGGGTGGGAGATAATTGAATCATGGGGGTGGTTTCCCCCACACTGTTCTCGTGGCAGTGAATAAGTCTCATGAGATCTGATGGCTTTATAAGGGGTTTCCTTGGCTCTCTCATTCTCTCTTGCCTGCTGCCATGTAAAACATGCCTTTGCTTCTCATTTGCCTTCCACCATGATCGTGAAGCCTCCTCAGCCATGTAGAACTGTGAGTCCATTAAACCTCTTTCCTTTATGAACTACCCATCCTCGGGTATGCCTTTATTAGCAGTGTGAGAACAGACAAATACAGCATATGTAACAGAATAAAGGGAAGAAATTATAAAATGATATCTGACTGTATAAATGTGAATAATCCCAAAGAAAAGGAGGTAGGGGATATATGTAAAGAGACTGGGATGACTGTAATAAGGTGCTCTGTAAACTGCCCTGATACAGAACAATGAGTAGAAGAATGAAAAAGAGAATGTGTCCCAATACAAATGTGTCTGTAAGGAGAAGGTAGGTATTATGGTCTCCATCTTGATCTCATCTTCAGGGATGATGTACGCATTCCTAAGCAGCTGGAAGTGCTGGCTCATAGGTGCATCCTTCATTTGAAATTGCTCTTGGCTGCAGGGCACCACCTTGATCCAAGATTACAATGCCTCCCAGGTGTGGATGATGCAAGGATAAAAAAATCCTGACCCCAGCTGGGGCGGTGGGTCATGCCTGTAATCCCAGCTCTTTGGGAGGCCAAGGCAGGCAGATTACGAGGTGAGGAGATTGAGACCATCCTGGTTAACACAGTGAAACTCCCGTCTCTCCTAAAAATACAAAAAAATTAGCCGGGCGTGGTGGCGGGCTCCTGTAGTCCCAGCTACTCCGAAGGCTGAGGCAGGAGAATGGTGTGAATCCGGGAGGCGGAACTTGCAGTGAGCTGAGATCCCGCTACTGCACTCCAGCCTGGGCAACAGAGCGAGATTCGTCTAAAAAAAAAAAAAAAAAAAATCCTGGCTCCTTTACCCAAATTGGGATAACTTTAAAGAACCACTCTAGCTCCAGAGCAACCTAGAGGATCAGCTGGGCCTCAGTTACAACCACTCCTCCCACTTCTCCATCTGCCTAATCCTCCCTTGTTTTCTTCCTTACAGGTGTCTCTCCCCAGATCACTCTCCAGTAAACCTTTTGCATGAAACTGCTTATCTCAGAAACTGTTTTTAAGACAAAGATTGAAGTCCAAAATAAACGTAAGCTTGTAAATCTTCTTTCCCTTCTCCTCCTCCTCCTTCTTCTTTTTCCTCCTCCTCTTCCTCTTCTCATTCTCCTTCTTTCTCCTTTCTCCTTCTTCTTTCTTCTTTCTCCTTCTCTCTTCTTTCTCTTTCTTCTTCTTACTTCTTCTTCTCCTCCTCCTCCTCCTTCTTCCTCTTCTTCTTCCTCCTCCTCCTTCTTTCTTCTCCTCTTCTTCTTCCTCTTCCTCCTCTTCCTCCTACTTATTCCTCTTCCTCCTCCTCTTCTTCTTCCTTCTTCCTCTTGTTCTTTCTTCTTTTTCTTCTTCCTTCCTCCTCCTCCTTCATCTTCTTCCTCTTTCTCTTCTTATTCTTATTTCTTCTTCCTCTTCCTCCTTCTTCTTTCTTCTTCTTCCTTCTTTTTCTTCTTTGTCCTTCTTCCTCCTCCTCCTTCTGCTGCTGCTTCTTCTTCCTGATCATCTTCCTTTTCCTCTTATTCTTCCGTCTTCTTCTTCCTCCTTCTACTTCTTCCTTCTTCTTTTTCTTCTCTCCCTCCCACCCTTTTCTTTTCCCTCCCTCCCTCCCTCCCTCCCTTCCTTCCTTCCTTCCTTCCTTCCTTCCTTCCCTCCCTCCCTCCCTCCCTTTCTTCCCTCTTTCTTTTCTTTTCTTTTCTTTTTGTCTTTTCTTCTTTCAAAGCATGCTCTTGCTATGTTGCCTGGGCTGGACTCAAACTCTAGGCTCAGGTGATTCTCCCACCTCAGCCTGCCAAGGTTGTACTCCAACAGTAGTTTTTTGTTTGTTCCTAGTGGGCCATCAAGTACAGCTACTTTTACTTATACTTACTATTTAGTATGATGAAAACTCAAAAAATATAATGGTTCATGTTTATAAATTTTTTTTGTATTCAGTCCTGGTTGGGCCAAATAATTAGAGCTCTGTGCTGAGGGAGGGATTGAATATACTCAGTGCTTCTTAGTCAATGTGAATTTCTCTGGAGCACATTCAGGCAATGCTTATTTTCTCATAATGCTCCTTCCATATTCCCCCCTTTTTTCATTTTACATATTGTTTTGAATTGGATTTCATAGAACATAGGTATATTTTTCTTCTTTTTAGACTGTTCTGTTAATTTTCTCCTTTCTCATTCCTAGCCAAGAGCCTTGATCCAGGTGAAGCATGTAAACCTTGCACATGGAATTCCCAGCAAAAAGGCTGGTGGGGATCAGGGCAGGGCCTGGGAAGTGACTGACTTATAGAAACCCACCATGTCTTGCTTCACCATCCTGTGAACATCCGCAGGCCCCCTGCACCCTAATCTTGCCCTCTTACTGTTGATCAGTCCTCATGGAAGTGTAGGTGCCCTTCCTTCTGCTCATGATGTT